>NC_039268.1:9238359-9439262 GCF_003368295.1 Carassius auratus | reverse complement strand
TGGCCATTTCTGTGGGCAGTGCTAAAGGTTATGGGGGTTGGTTTGCCGTTTATTAATATGATTAAGTCCTGTATAAAAACCCAACAGCTGTAGTACTTACGGGCAAAATTAGCTCCTGCCCATTTGCTGTCTTGAGAGGATCAAGACAAGGCTGTCCTCTTAGCCCTCTGTTATTCGCCCTTTCTCTTGAGCCACTGGCACAAGCTATCCGCGGTTCTCCCACAATCTCTCCAATTTCCATTAGAGGTACACACCAGCATGTTTCACTTTATGCTGATGATATTTTATTGTATATAAATAACCCAGTGCAATGTATCCCACATATTTTGTCTACCTTCGATCTTTATGGCAAGCTTTCTGGCTTCAAAATTAACTGGCAGAAATCAGCTTTACTACCTTTAAATCAGGCAATGTGCAATGCTCCCATCCCTGCATCTATTCCAGTTACTAATAACTTCACTTATCTGGGGATAGACATCTATTCCTCCATACAGACAATTATTAAAAAAAAAAATTTCTAAAACACTTAACAAAGTGGTGGCGGATCTGGACAGGTGGTCTAACCTTCCAAATTCGCTCCGTGGTAGGGTAGCCATAATTAAAATGAATATTCTGCCCAGAGTCAATTTTGTCAGCTCAATGCTCCCCCTTCCCCCACCCCCTAAATGTTGGGGCAAATTGCACTCAGCAATAAGTAAATTTCTGTGGCATGGCAAAAGACCTCGTATTAAGCTCACCACCATGCAGCGAGAAAGGCAGGCCGGTGGCTTGTCTCTCCCAAATTTTAAGTTCTATGAGTGGGCCTTCACACTTAGACCTCTCCTATCCTGGTTTCACCCTGATGCTCAAGTCTCTTGGCGAACTTTAGAGGAACGGATGATAGCTCCATATTCTTTTACTAATATTTTGTATGCAAAAATCTCACCCCATCAATGCCGTTTGAAATTTGGTCCTATGATTTCATATTTACTTTTGGTATGGAGGAGGGTGGAGAAATTGGCTGGTTGTTTTTCTATCTGGGACCCACACTTTCCAATATTTAACAATGAGAGATTGCTGATTGGTGGTTGTCATATTCGATTTCCTGATTGGGAAAAAAAAAAAACATTTGTACACTTGGGGATATTTATGGGGAGGCGGGGTTACTTACTTTTCAAAATATTTGCATCAAGCATGGTATACCACGTACCTCCTTTTTCCTTTATTTGCAGTTGAGATCGACTCTAAAAAGCAACGGTGCCCCCTTACAAGCTCCGCTCACATCACATCCAATTCGAAAATTGTTTTACTCTGTCGGGAGCACAAGGGGTTTTGTATCAAGACTCTACTGGCTCTTGCTGCGATATGCTTATAGACCTCTGGCGTTGGACACAGTGTGGAGGAGAGATGTTCCAGATTTGTCACCCACATTTGATTGGGATAAAGTGTGGATCAATATAGGTTTATCATCCAGAAACCCTGATCACCAGCAAATTCATTATAATTTTGTACATAGGGTTTATTTTACCCCTAGAAAGCTTCATTTAATGAAGGTTATTGACGATCCTACATGTACTTTCTGTTCTGCTAAAGTGATTGGCAGTTACTTTCACATGTTCTGGGAGTGTTCCCCAGTGGCTGAATTTTGGAAGATGATTGCCTTTAACCTCTCTAAGTTGTTTAAGATTAGACTGCCTTGTACGCCTGCTACACTTATTTTGAATGATTTGTCAAAGTTGGGATTGACACTGGACAAGAGAAGGGCATTGTTGGCTGGACTTACAGCTGCTAAAAAACTACTTGCCACACGCTGGAAACCTCCACACTCACTCTGCTTTCGAGATTGGCTTTTAATGTATTTGGATATTGTTTACTTGGAGTTGTCAATAGCTAGAGTCCACGGTGCCAAAGAGTCAGCAATAGAGGCTTGGCACTCTTTGCTGACCACTCTCCGTGGGCTTTAGATTTAATCTGCGAGTGAGATATGGGGATCGGGATCCAAGGGGCGGGTGGGTTCCACATGGGATTTTATTTATTTTTCTTTTATTTTGTTTCTTTTTATTATTATTTTTTTTAATGTTAATTATGCTTCATTATATATGCTTATGTATAGACATGTATGTAAATGGATGTATATATACATTTATATTCTATTTCTGTGAAGCATGTCTGTATGTTTTTCCCTAAAGGAAAAAATAAATAAAAATTTGATAAAAAAAAAAAGAATTAGAATAGAACTGGCAATTTCATGATATTGCTTTTACTTTGTTTATGACTGTCTGTCAATGCCTCTTGATTTACCAGTGAACCAGGCCCAGTGGCCTAATGGAGAAGGCATCAGCCTTCGGAGCTGAGGATTGTGGGTTCGAGTCCCACTTGGGTCATCATTCAAGAGTTGCATTTCAGCTGGCATTGCAAGAAAGAAATTCAATGGTGAACTTTTACTATAGACACAAGAATTAGCATAGAACTGGCATTTTTTTGAATAACTTTCAATTTAGCTTGCATCAGAATGTTAATGAATACCTCAGGCTTAATCAGAGAAAAGGTCCAGTTGTCTAATAAATAAGGCATCAACCTTCGGAGCTGGGGGTTGTGAATTAAATTACCACCTGAGTCGTCAATGAGAGGTTAGATTTAAGTTGGCTGCGCAACAGGTACCAAGATGATAAGTGCAAGGAGACACAATAGCTGTGACAAAGGAAAATGAGAGTTAGCATAGAACTGCCAACGGAACATGAGAACTAGCAATTTCATGAAAACTCTTTCAGTTTAGTTTGTTTCTGACTGTCTGTCAATGCCTCTGGGTTCACCGGTGAACAGGGCCCAGTGGCCTAATGGATAAGGCATCAGCCTTCGGAGCTGAGGATTGTGGGTTCGAGTCCCACCTGGGTCATCTTTCAAGCATTGCATTTAAGCTGGCAGTGCAAGAAAGAAATTCAAGGACGATAACATCACTGTAGACACAAGAATTAGAATAGAACTGACAATTTCATGATATTGCTTTTACTTTGTTTATGACTGTCTGTCAATGCCTCTTGATTTACCAGTGAACCAGGCCCAGTGGCCTAATGGAGAAGGCATCAGCCTTCGGAGCTGAGGATTGTGGGTTCGAGTCCCACTTGGGTCATCATTCAAGAGTTGCATTTCAGCTGGCATTGCAAGAAAGAAATTCAAGGACGATAACTTAACTGTAGACACAAGAATTAGAATAGAACTGGCAATTTCATGATATTGCTTTCAGTTTGTTTATGACTGTGTGTCAATGCCTCTTGATTCATCAGTGAATGAGGCCCAGTGGCCTAATGGATAAGGCATCAGCCTCCGGAGCTGGGAATTGTGGGTTCAAGTCCCACCTGTGTCATCTTTGAGGGCTTTCATTTAAGTGGGCTATGCAAGAAATTTCAGCATGATAACTTCAATATGACACTATAGCCCCAAGAATTACCATAGAACTGGAAATTTTATGATATTGCTTTCAGTTTAGTTTGTTTCTGACTGTCTGTCAATGACTCTGGGTTCGAATCCCACCTGGGTCATCTTTCAAGAGTTGCATTTAAGCTGGCAGTGCAAGACAGAAATTCAAGGACGATATCTTCATTGTAGACATAAGAATTAGCATAGAACTGGCAATGTCATGATATCGCTTTTAGTTTGTTTATGACTGTGTGTCAATGCCTCTGGGATCACCAGTGAATGAGGCCAAGTGGCCTAATGGGTAAGGCATCAGCCTTCGGAGCTGAGGATTGTGGGTTCGAGTCCCACTTGGGTCATCATTCAAGAGTTGCATTTCAGCGGGCATTGCAAGAAAGAAATTCAATGGTGAACTTTTACTATAGACACAAGAATTAGCATAGAACTGGCATTTTTTGAAATAACTTTCAATTTAGCTTGCATCAGAATGTTAATGAATACCTCAGGCTTAATCAGAGAAAAGGTCCAGTTGTCTAATAAATAAGGCATCAACCTTCGGAGCTGGGGGTTGTGAATTAAATTACCACCTGAGTCGTCAATGAGAGGTTAGATTTAAGTTGGCTGTGCAACAGGTACCAGGATGATAAGTGCAAGGAGAAACAATAGCTGTGACAAAGGAACATGAGAGTTAGCATAGAACTGCCAATGGAACATGAGAACTAGCAATTTCATGAAAACTCTTTCAGTTTAGTTTGTTTCTGACTGTCTGTCAATGCCTCTGGGTTCACCAGTGAACAAGGCCCAGTGGCCTAATGCATTAGTCTTCAGAGCTGAGGATTGTGGGTTCATCTTTCAAGGTTGTTGTTTATGTTGGCAGTGCAAGGAAGAAATTCTAGGATGATAGCGTCAATATGACACTATAGCCACAAGATTAATCATAAAATTGGCAAATTTCTGAAAACTCACTCAGTTCAGCTTGGATAAGACGGTCTGTAAATGCCTCTGTGTGGGCTTGTTGGAAAATACCCAGTGGCCAAACGTATAAAGCATCAACCTTCAGAGCTGAAGATTGTGGGTTCAAGTCATGAGAATTATCATAGAACAGGCAATTTTCTGAAATCTCACTCAGATCAGCTTCGGATAAGACTTTCTGTAATGCCTCTGGGTTCACTAACAGATGTGGCCCATTGTCAGGAGCTGGGAATTGTGGGTTCAAGTCCCACCTGGGTCGTCTTTCAGGGCTTTCATTTAAGTGGGCTATGCAAGAAATTTCAGGATGATAACTTCAATATGACACTATAGCCCCAAGAATTAGCATAGTACTGGCAATTTCATCATATTGCTTTCAGTTTAGTTTGTTTCTGACTGTCTGTCAATGACTCTGGGTTCGAATCCCAATGTCATGATATCGCTTTTAGTTTGTTTATGACTGTGTGTCAATGCCTCTGGGTTCACCAGTGAACGAGGCCCAGTGGCCTAATGGATAAGGCATCAGCCTTCGGAGCTGAGGATTGTGGGTTCGAGTCCCACCTAGGTCATCTTTCAAGCGTTGCATTTAAGCTGGCAGTGCAAGAAAGAAATTCAAGGACGATAACTTCACTGTAGACACAAGAATTAGAATAGAACTGGCAATTTCATGATATTGCTTTTAGTTTGTTTATGACTGTGTGTCAATGCCTCTTGATTCATCAGTGAATGAGGCCCAGTGGCCTAATGGATAAGGCATCAGCCTCCGGAGCTGGGAATTGTGGGTTCAAGTCCCACCTGGGTCATCTTTGAGGGCTTTCATTTAAGTGGGCTTTGCAAGAAATTTCAGGATGATAACTTCAATATGACACTATAGCCCCAAGAATTAGCATAGAACGGGAAATTTTATGATATTGCTTTCAGTTTAGTTTGTTTCTGACTGTCTGTCAATGACTCTGGGTTCGAATCCCACCTGGGTCATCTTTCAAGAGTTGCATTTAAGCTGGCAGTGCAAGACAGAAATTCAAGGACGATATCTTCATTGTAGACATAAGAATTAGCATAGAACTGGCAATGTCATGATATCGCTTTTAGTTTGTTTATGACTGTGTGTCAATGCCTCTGGGTTCACCAGTGAACGAGGCCCAGTGGCCTAATGGATAAGGCATCAGCCTTCGGAGCTGAGGATTGTGGGTTCGAGTCCTACCTGGGTCATCTTTCAAGCATTGCATTTAAGCTGGCAGTGCAAGAAAGAAATTCAAGGTCTATAACTTCACTGTAGACATTAGAATAGAACTGGCAATTTCATGATATTGCTTTTAGTTTGTTTATGACTGTCTGTCAATGCCTCTTGAATCACTAGTGATCCATGCCCAGTTGCTTAATGGATAAGGCATCAGCCTTCTGAGCTGAGGATTGTGGGTTCGAGTCCCACTTGGGTCATCATTCAAGAGTTGCATTTCAGCTGGCATTGCAAGAAAGAAATTCAATGGTGAACTTTTACTATAGACACAAGAATTAGCATAGAACTGGCATTTTTTTAAATAACTTTCAATTTAGCTTGCATCAGAATGTTAATGAATACCTCAGGCTTAATCAGATAAAAGGTCCAGTTGACTAATAAATAAGGCATCAACCTTCGGAGCTGGGGGTTGTGAATTAAATTACCACCTGAGTCGCCAATGAGAGGTTAGATTTAAGTTGGCTGCGCAACAGGTACCAGGATGATAAGTGCTAGGAGACACAATAGCTGTGACAAAGGAACATGAGAGTTAGCATAGAACTGCCAATGGAACATGAGAACTAGCAATTTCATGAAAACTCTTTCATTTTGGTTTGTTTCTGACTGTCTGTCAATGCCTCTGGGTTCACCAGTGAACAAGGCCCAGTGGCCTAATGCATGGGTCTTCAGAGCTGAGGATTGTGGGTTCATCTTTCAAGGTTGGTGTTTATGTTGGCAGTGCAAGGAAGAAATTCTAGGATGATGACGTCAATATGACACTATAGCCACAAGATTAATCATAAAATTGGCAATTTTCTGAAAACTCACTCAGTTCAGCTTGGATAAGACGGCCTGTAAATGCCTCTGTGTGGACTTGTTGGAAAAATACCCAGTGGCCAAACGGATAAGGCATCAACCTTCAGAGCTGAAGATTGTGGGTTCAAGTCATGAGAATTATCATAGAACAGGCAATTTTCTGAAATCTCACTCAGATCAGCTTCGGATAAGACTTTCTGTAATGCCTCTGGGTTCACTAACAGATGTGGCCTGTTGGCCTAATGGATAAGGCATCAGCCTCAGGAGCTGGGAATTGTGGGTTCAAGTCCCACCTGGGTCGTCTTTCAGGGCTTTCATTTCAGTGGGCTATGCAAGAAATTTCAGGATGATAACTTCAATATGACACTATAGCCCCAAGAATTAGCATAGAACGGGAAATTTTATGATATTGCTTTCAGTTTAGTTTGTTTCTGACAGTCTGTCAATGACTCTGGGTTCGAAACCCACCTGGGTCATCTTTCAAGAGTTGCATTTAAGCTGGCAGTGCAAGACAGAAATTCAAGGACGATATCTTCATTGTAGACATAAGAATTAGCATAGAACTGGCAATGTCATGATATCGCTTTTAGTTTGTTTATGACTGTGTGTCAATGCATCTGGGTTCACCAGTGAACGAGGCCCAGTGGCCTAATGGATAAGGCATCAGCCTTCGGAGCTGAGGATTGTGGGTTCGAGTCCCACCTGGGTCATCTTTCAAGCATTGCATTTAAGCTGGCAGTGCAAGAAAGAAATTCAAGGACGATAACTTCACTGTAGACACAAGAATTAGAATAGAACTGGCAATTTCATGATATTGCTTTTAGTTTGTTTATGACTGTCTGTCAATGCCTCTTGATTTACCAGTGAACCAGGCCCAGTGGCCTAATGGAGAAGGCATCAGCCTTCGGAGCTGAGGATTGTGGGTTCGAGTCCCACTTGGGTCATCATTCATGAGTTGCATTTCAGCTGGCATTGCAAGAAAGAAATTCAATGGTGAACTTTTACTATAGACACAAGAATTAGCACAGAACTGGCATTTTTTGAAATAACTTTCAATTTAGCTTGCATCAGAATATTAATGAATACCTCAGGCTTAATCAGAGAAAAGGTCCAGTTGTCTAATAAATAAGGCATCAACCTTCGGAGCTGGGGGTTGTGAATTAAATTACCACCTGAGTCGTCAATGAGAGGTTAGATTTAAGTTGGCTGCGCAACAGGTACCAGGATGATAAGTGCAAGGAGGCACAATAGCTGTGACAAAGGAACATGAGAGTTAGCATAGAACTGCCAACGGAACATGAGAACTAGCAATTTCATGAAAACTCTTTCAGTTTAGTTTGTTTCTGACTGTCTGTCAATGCCTCTGGGTTCACCAGTGAACAAGGCCCAGTGGCCTAATGCATCGGTCTTCAGAGCTGAGGATTGTGGGTTCATCTTTCAAGGTTGGTGTTTATGTTGGCAGTGCAAGGAAGAAATTCTAGGACGATAACCAGCTTGGATAAGACAGTCTGTAAATGCCTCTGTGTGGGCTTGTTGGAAAATACCCAGTGACCAAACGGATAAAGCATCAACCTTCAGAGCTGAAGATTGTGGGTTCAAGTCATGAGAATTATCATAGAACAGGCAATTTTCTGAAATCTCACTCAGATCAGCTTGGGATAAGACTTTCTGTAATACCTCTGTGTTCACTAACAGATGTGGCTTGTTGGCCTAATGGATAAGGCATCAGCCTCCAGAGCTTTGAATTGTGGGTTCAAGTCCCACCTGGGTCATCTTTGAGGGCTTTCATTTCAGTGGGCTATGCAAGAAATTTCAGGATGATAACTTCAATGTGACACTATAGCCCGAAGAAATAGCATAGCATAGAATGGGAAATTTTATGATATTGCTTTCAGTTTAGTTTGTTTCTGACAGTCTGTCAATGCCTCTTGATTTACCAGTGAACCAGGCCCAGTGGACTAATGGAGAAGGCATCAGCCTTCGGAGCTGAGGATTGTGGGTTCGAGTCCCACTTGGGTCATCATTCATGAGTTGCATTTCAGCTGGCATTGCAAGAAAGAAATTCAATGTTGAACTTTTACTATAGACACAAGAATTAGCACAGAACTGGCATTTTTTGAAATAACTTTCAATTTAGCTTGCATCAGAATGTTAATGAATACCTCAGGCTTAATCAGAGAAAAGGTCCAGTTGTCTAATAAATAAGGCATCAACCTTCGGAGCTGGGGGTTGTGAATTAAATTACCACCTGAGTCGTCAATGAGAGGTTAGATTTAAGTTGGCTGCGCAACAGGTACCAGGATGATAAGTGCAAGGAGACACAATAGCTGTGACAAAGGAACATGAGAGTTAGCATAGAACTGCCAACGGAACATGAGAACTAGCAATTTCATGAAAACTCTTTCAGTTTAGTTTGTTTCTGACTGTCTGTCAATGCCTCTGGGTTCACCAGTGAACAAGGCCCAGTGGCCTAATGCATCGGTCTTCAGAGCTGAGGATTGTGGGTTCATCTTTCAAGGTTGGTGTTTATGTTGGCAGTGCAAGGAAGAAATTCTAGGACGATAACCAGCTTGGATAAGACGGTCTGTAAATGCCTCTGTGTGGGCTTGTTGAAAAATACCCAGTGACCAAACGGATAAAGCATCAACCTTCAGAGCTGAAGATTGTGGGTTCAAGTCATGAGAATTATCATAGAACAGGCAATTTTCTGAAATCTCACTCAGATCAGCTTCGGATAAGACTTTCTGTAATGCCTCTGGGTTCACTAACAGATGTGGCCTGTTGGCCTAATGGGTAAGGCATCAGCCTCCGGAGCTGGGAATTGTGGGTTCAAGTCCCACCTGGGTCATCTTTGAGGGCTTTCATTTCAGTGGGCTATGCAAGAAATTTCAGGATGTTAACTTCAATATGACACTATAGCCCCAAGAATTAGCATAGAATGGGAAATTTTATGATATTGCTTTCAGTTTAGTTTGTTTCTGACAGTCTGTCAATGACTCTGGGTTCGAATCCCACCTGGGTCAACTTTCAAGAGTTGCATTTAAGCTGGCAGTGCAAGACAGAAATTCAAGGACGATATCTTCATTGTAGACATAAGAATTAGCATAGAACTGGCAATGTCATGATATCGCTTTTAGTTTGTTTATGACTGTGTGTCAATGCATCTGGGTTCACCAGTGAACGAGGCCCAGTGGCCTAATGGATAAGGCATCAGCCTTCGGAGCTGAGGATTGTGGGTTCGAGTCCCACCTGGGTCATCTTTCAAGCATTGCATTTAAGCTGGCAGTGCAAGAAAGAAATTCAAGGACGATAACTTCACTGTAGACACAAGAATTAGAATAGAACTGGCAATTTCATGATATTGCTTTTAGTTTGTTTATGACTGTCTGTCAATGCCTCTTGATTTACCAGTGAACCAGGCCCAGTGGACTAATGGAGAAGGCATCAGCCTTCGGAGCTGAGGATTGTGGGTTCGAGTCCCACTTGGGTCATCATTCAAGAGTTGCATTTCAGCTGGCATTGCAAGAAAGTAATTCAATGGTGAACTTTTACTATAGACACAAGAATTAGCACAGAACTGGCATTTTTTTAAATAACTTTCAATTTAGCTTGCATCAGAATGTTAATGAATACCTCAGGCTTAATCAGAGAAAAGGTCCAGTTGTCTAATAAATAAGGCATCAACCTTCGGAGCTGGGGGTTGTGAATTAAATTACCACCTGAGTCGTCAATGAGAGGTTAGATTTAAGTTGGCTGCGCAACAGGTACCAGGATGATAAGTGCAAGGAGACACAATAGCTGTGACAAAGGAACATGAGAGTTAGCATAGAACTGCCAACGGAACATGGGATCAAGTCCCACCTGGGTCATCTTTGAGGGCTTTCATTTAAGTGGGCTATGCAAGAAATTTCAGGATGATAACTTCAATATGACACTATAGCCCCAAGAATTAGCATAGAACTGGCAATTTCATGATATTGCTTTCAGTTTAGTTTGTTTCTGACTGTCTGTCAATGACTCTGGGTTTGAATCCCAATGTCATGATATCGCTTTTAGTTTGTTTATGACTGTGTGTCAATGCCTCTGGGTTCACCAGTGAACAGGACCCAGTGGCCTAATGGATAAGGCATCAGCCTTCGGAGCTGAGGATTGTGGGTTCGAGTCCCACCTGGGTCATCTTTCAAGCGTTGCATTTAAGCTGGCAGTGCAAGAAAGAAATTCAAAGATGATAACTTCACTGTAGACACAAGAATTAGAATAGAACTGGCAATTTCATGATATTGCTTTTAGTTTGTTTATGACTGTGTGTCAATGCCTCTTGATTCATCAGTGAATGAGGCCCAGTGGCCTAATGGATAAGGCATCAGCCTCCAGAGCTTTGAATTGTGGGTTCAAGTCCCACCTGGGTCATCTTTGAGGGCTTTCATTTCAGTGGGCTATGCAAGAAATTTCAGGATGATAACTTCAATGTGACACTATAGCCCCAAGAAATAGCATAGAATGGGAAATTTTATGATATTGCTTTCAGTTTAGTTTGTTTCTGACAGTCTGTCAATGACTCTGGGTTCGAATCCCACCTGGGTCAACTTTCAAGAGTTGCATTTAAGCTGGCAGTGCAAGACAGAAATTCAAGGACGATATCTTCATTGTAGACATAAGAATTAGCATAGAACTGGCAATGTCATGATATCGCTTTTAGTTTAGTTTGTTTCTGACTGTCTGTCAATGACTCTGGGTTCGAATCCCAATGTCATGATATCGCTTTTAGTTTGTTTATGACTGTGTGTCAATGCCTCTGGGTTCACCAGTGAACAGGGCCCAGTGGCCTAATGGATAAGGCATCAGCCCACCCACCTGGGTTATCTTTCAAGCGTTGCATTTAAGCTGGCAGTGCAAGAAAGAAATTCAAAGACGATAACTTCACTTTAGACACAAGAATTAGAATAGAACTGACAATTTCATGATATTGCTTTTAGTTTGTTTATGACTGTGTGTCAATGCCTCTTGATTCATCAGTGAATGAGGCCCAGTGGCCTAATGGATAAGGCATCAGCCTCCGGAGCTGGGAATTGTGGGTTCAAGTCCCACCTGGGTCATCTTTGAGGGCTTTCATTTAAGTGGGCTATGCAAGAAATTTCAGGATGATAACTTCAATATGACACTATAGCCCCAAGAATTAGCATAGAACTGGAAATTTTATGATATTGCTTTCAGTTTAGTTTGTTTCTGACAGTCTGTCAATGACTCTGGGTTCGAATCCCACCTGGGTCATCTTTCAAGAGTTGCATTTAAGCTGGCAGTGCAAGACAGAAATTCAAGGACGATATCTTCATTGTAGACATAAGAATTAGCATAGAACTGGCAATGTCATGATATCGCTTTTAGTTTGTTTATGACTGTGTGTCAATGCATCTGGGTTCACCAGTGCACGAGGCCCAGTGGCCTAATGGATAAGGCATCAGCCTTCGGAGCTGAGGATTGTGGGTTCGAGTCCCACCTGGGTCATCTTTCAAGCATTGCATTTAAGCTGGCAGTGCAAGAAAGAAACTCAAGGACGATAACTTCACTGTAGACACAAGAATTAGAATAGAACTGGCAATTTCATGATATTGCTTTTAGTTTGTTTATGACTGTCTGTCAATGCCTCTTGATTTACCAGTGAACCAGGCCCAGTGGACTAATGGAGAAGGCATCAGCCTTCGGAGCTGAGGATTGTGGGTTCGAGTCCCACTTGGGTCATCATTCAAGAGTTGCATTTCAGCTGGCATTGCAAGAAAGTAATTCATTGGTGAACTTTCACTATAGACACAAGAATTAGCACAGAACTGGCATTTTTTGAAATAACTTTCAATTTAGCTTGCATCAGAATGTTAATGAATACCTCAGGCTTAATCAGAGAAAAGGTCCAGTTGTCTAATAAATAAGGCATCAACCTTCGGAGCTGGGGGTTGTGAATTAAATTACCACCTGAGTCGTCAATGAGAGGTTAGATTTAAGTTGGCTGCGCAACAGGTACCAGGATGATAAGTGCAAGGAGACACAATAGCTGTGACAAAGGAACATGACAGTTAGCATAGAACTGCCAACGGAACATGGGATCAAGTCCCACCTGGGTCATCTTTGAGGGCTTTCATTTAAGTGGGCTATGCAAGAAATTTCAGGCTGATAACTTCAATATGACACTATAGCCCCAAGAATTAGCATAGAACGGGAAATTTTATGATATTGCTTTCAGTTTAGTTTGTTTCTGACAGTCTGTCAATGACTCTGGGTTCGAATCCCACCTGGGTCATCTTTCAAGAGTTGCATTTAAGCTGGCAGTGCAAGACAGAAATTCAAGGACGATATCTTCATTGTAGACATAAGAATTAGCATAGAACTGGCAATGTCATGATATCGCTTTTAGTTTGTTTATGACTGTGTGTCAATGCATCTGGGTTCACCAGGGAACAGGGCCCAGTGGCCTAATGGATAAGGCATCAGCCTTCGGAGCTGAGGATTGTGGGTTCGAGTCCCACCTGGGTCATCTTTCAAGCGTTGCATTTAAGCTGGCAGTGCAAGAAAGAAATTCAAAGACGATAACTTCACTGTAGACACAAGAATTAGAATAGAACTGGCAATTTCATGATATTGCTTTTAGTTTGTTTATGACTGTGTGTCAATGCCTCTTGATTCATCAGTGAATGAGGCCCAGTGGCCTAATGGATAAGGCATCAGCCTCCGGAGCTGGGAATTGTGGGTTCAAGTCCCACCTGGGTCATCTTTGAGGGCTTTCATTTAAGTGGGCTATGCAAGAAATTTCAGGATGATAACTTCAATATGACACTATAGCCCCAAGAATTAGCATAGAATGGGAAATTTTATGATATTGCTTTCAGTTTAGTTTGTTTCTGACAGTCTGTCAATGACTCTGGGTTCGAATCCCACCTGGGTCATCTTTCAAGAGTTGCATTTAAGCTGGCAGTGCAAGACAGAATTTCAAGGACGATATCTTCATTGTAGACATAAGAATTAGCATAGAACTGGCAATGTCATGATATCGCTTTTAGTTTGTTTATGACTGTGTGTCAATGCATCTGGGTTCACCAGTGAACGAGGCCCAGTGGCCTAATGGATAAGGCATCAGCCTTCGGAGCTGAGGATTGTGGGTTCGAGTCCCACCTGGGTCATCTTTCAAGCATTGCATTTAAGCTGGCAGTGCAAGAAAGAAATTGAAGGACGATAACTTCACTGTAGACACAAGAATTAGAATAGGACTGGTAATTTCATGATATTGCTTTTAGTTTGTTTATGACTGTCTGTCAATGCCTCTTGATTTACCAGTGAACCAGGCCCAGTGGCCTAATGGAGAAGGCATCAGCCTTCGGAGCTGAGGATTGTGGGTTCGAGTCCCACTTGGGTCATCATTCATGAGTTGCATTTCAGCTGGCATTGCAAGAAAGAAATTCAATGGTGAACTTTTACTATAGACACAAGAATTAGCACAGAACTGGCATTTTTTGAAATAACTTTCAATTTAGCTTGCATCAGAATGTTAATGAATACCTCAGGCTTAATCAGAGAAAAGGTCCAGTTGTCTAATAAATAAGGCATCAACCTTCGGAGCTGGGGGTTGTGAATTAAATTACCACCTGAGTCGTCAATGAGAGGTTAGATTTAAGTTGGCTGCGCAACAGGTACCAGGATGATAAGTGCAAGGAGACACAATAGCTGTGACAAAGGAACATGAGAGTTAGCATAGAACTGCCAACGGAACATGAGAACTAGCAATTTCATGAAAACTCTTTCAGTTTAGTTTGTTTCTGACTGTCTGTCAATGCCTCTGGGTTCACCAGTGAACAAGGCCCAGTGGCCTAATGCATCGGTCTTCAGAGCTGAGGATTGTGGGTTCATCTTTCAAGGTTGGTGTTTATGTTGGCAGTGCAAGGAAGAAATTCTAGGACGATAACCAGCTTGGATAAGACGGTCTGTAAATGCCTCTGTGTGGGCTTGTTGGAAAATACCCAGTGACCAAACGGATAAAGCATCAACCTTCAGAGCTGAAGATTGTGGGTTCAAGTCATGAGAATTATCATAGAACAGGCAATTTTCTGAAATCTCACTCAGATCAGCTTCGGATAAGACTTTCTGTAATGCCTCTGGGTTCACTAACAGATGTGGCCTGTTGGCCTAATGGATAAGGCATCACCCTCAGGAGCTGGGAATTGTGGGTTCAAGTCCCACCTGGGTTGTCTTTCAGGGCTTTCATTTCAGTGGGCTATGCAAGAAATTTCAGGATGATAACTTCAATATGACACTATAGCCCCAAGAATTAGCATAGAACTGGCAGTTTCATGATATTGCTTTCAGTTTAGTTTGTTTCTGACTGTCTGTCAATGACTCTGGGTTCGAATCCCAATGTCATGATATCGCTTTTAGTTTGTTTATGACTGTGTGTCAATGCCTCTGGGTTCACCAGTGAACAGGGCCCAGTGGCCTAATGGATAAGGCATCAGCCCACCCACCTGGGTCATCTTTCAAGCGTTGCATTTAAGCTGGCAGTGCAAGAAAGAAATTCAAAGACGATAACTTCACTTTAGACACAAGAATTAGAATAGAACTGACAATTTCATGATATTGCTTTTAGTTTGTTTATGACTGTGTGTCAATGCCTCTTGATTCATCAGTGAATGAGGCCCAGTGGCCTAATGGATAAGGCATCAGCCTCCGGAGCTGGGAATTGTGGGTTCAAGTCCCACCTGGGTCATCTTTGAGGGCTTTCATTTAAGTGGGCTATGCAAGAAATTTCAGGATGATAACTTCAATATGACACTATAGCCCCAAGAATTAGCATAGAACTGGAAATTTTATGATATTGCTTTCAGTTTAGTTTGTTTCTGACAGTCTGTCAATGACTCTGGGTTCGAATCCCACCTGGGTCATCTTTCAAGAGTTGCATTTAAGCTGGCAGTGCAAGACAGAAATTCAAGGACGATATCTTCATTGTAGACATAAGAATTAGCATAGAACTGGCAATGTCATGATATCGCTTTTAGTTTGTTTATGACTGTGTGTCAATGCATCTGGGTTCACCAGTGCACGAGGCCCAGTGGCCTAATGGATAAGGCATCAGCCTTCGGAGCTGAGGATTGTGGGTTCGAGTCCCACCTGGGTCATCTTTCAAGCATTGCATTTAAGCTGGCAGTGCAAGAAAGAAACTCAAGGACGATAACTTCACTGTAGACACAAGAATTAGAATAGAACTGGCAATTTCATGATATTGCTTTTAGTTTGTTTATGACTGTCTGTCAATGCCTCTTGATTTACCAGTGAACCAGGCCCAGTGGACTAATGGAGAAGGCATCAGCCTTCGGAGCTGAGGATTGTGGGTTCGAGTCCCACTCGGGTCATCATTCAAGAGTTGCATTTCAGCTGGCATTGCAAGAAAGTAATTCATTGGTGAACTTTCACTATAGACACAAGAATTAGCACAGAACTGGCATTTTTTGAAATAACTTTCAATTTAGCTTGCATCAGAATGTTAATGAATACCTCAGGCTTAATCAGAGAAAAGGTCCAGTTGTCTAATAAATAAGGCATCAACCTTCGGAGCTGGGGGTTGTGAATTAAATTACCACCTGAGTCGTCAATGAGAGGTTAGATTTAAGTTGGCTGCGCAACAGGTACCAGGATGATAAGTGCAAGGAGACACAATAGCTGTGACAAAGGAACATGACAGTTAGCATAGAACTGCCAACGGAACATGGGATCAAGTCCCACCTGGGTCATCTTTGAGGGCTTTCATTTAAGTGGGCTATGCAAGAAATTTCAGGATGATAACTTCAATATGACACTATAGCCCCAAGAATTAGCATAGAACGGGAAATTTTATGATATTGCTTTCAGTTTAGTTTGTTTCTGACAGTCTGTCAATGACTCTGGGTTCGAATCCCACCTGGGTCATCTTTCAAGAGTTGCATTTAAGCTGGCAGTGCAAGACAGAAATTCAAGGACGATATCTTCATTGTAGACATAAGAATTAGCATAGAACTGGCAATGTCATGATATCGCTTTTAGTTTGTTTATGACTGTGTGTCAATGCATCTGGGTTCACCATGGAACAGGGCCCAGTGGCCTAATGGATAAGGCATCAGCCTTCGGAGCTGAGGATTGTGGGTTCGAGTCCCACCTGGGTCATCTTTCAAGCGTTGCATTTAAGCTGGCAGTGCAAGAAAGAAATTCAAAGACGATAACTTCACTGTAGACACAAGAATTAGAATAGAACTGGCAATTTCATGATATTGCTTTTAGTTTGTTTATGACTGTGTGTCAATGCCTCTTGATTCATCAGTGAATGAGGCCCAGTGGCCTAATGGATAAGGCATCAGCCTCCGGAGCTGGGAATTGTGGGTTCAAGTCCCACCTGGGTCATCTTTGAGGGCTTTCATTTAAGTGGGCTATGCAAGAAATTTCAGGATGATAACTTCAATATGACACTATAGCCCCAAGAATTAGCATAGAATGGGAAATTTTATGATATTGCTTTCAGTTTAGTTTGTTTCTGACAGTCTGTCAATGACTCTGGGTTCGAATCCCACCTGGGTCATCTTTCAAGAGTTGCATTTAAGCTGGCAGTGCAAGACAGAATTTCAAGGACGATATCTTCATTGTAGACATAAGAATTAGCATAGAACTGGCAATGTCATGATATCGCTTTTAGTTTGTTTATGACTGTGTGTCAATGCATCTGGGTTCACCAGTGAACGAGGCCCAGTGGCCTAATGGATAAGGCATCAGCCTTCGGAGCTGAGGATTGTGGGTTCGAGTCCCACCTGGGTCATCTTTCAAGCATTGCATTTAAGCTGGCAGTGCAAGAAAGAAATTGAAGGACGATAACTTCACTGTAGACACAAGAATTAGAATAGGACTGGGAATTTCATGATATTGCTTTTAGTTTGTTTATGACTGTCTGTCAATGCCTCTTGATTTACCAGTGAACCAGGCCCAGTGGCCTAATGGAGAAGGCATCAGCCTTCGGAGCTGAGGATTGTGGGTTCGAGTCCCACTTGGGTCATCATTCATGAGTTGCATTTCAGCTGGCATTGCAAGAAAGAAATTCAATGGTGAACTTTTACTATAGACACAAGAATTAGCACAGAACTGGCATTTTTTGAAATAACTTTCAATTTAGCTTGCATCAGAATGTTAATGAATACCTCAGGCTTAATCAGAGAAAAGGTCCAGTTGTCTAATAAATAAGGCATCAACCTTCGGAGCTGGGGGTTGTGAATTAAATTACCACCTGAGTCGTCAATGAGAGGTTAGATTTAAGTTGGCTGCGCAACAGGTACCAGGATGATAAGTGCAAGGAGACACAATAGCTGTGACAAAGGAACATGAGAGTTAGCATAGAACTGCCAACGGAACATGAGAACTAGCAATTTCATGAAAACTCTTTCAGTTTAGTTTGTTTCTGACTGTCTGTCAATGCCTCTGGGTTCACCAGTGAACAAGGCCCAGTGGCCTAATGCATCGGTCTTCAGAGCTGAGGATTGTGGGTTCATCTTTCAAGGTTGGTGTTTATGTTGGCAGTGCAAGGAAGAAATTCTAGGACGATAACCAGCTTGGATAAGACGGTCTGTAAATGCCTCTGTGTGGGCTTGTTGGAAAATACCCAGTGACCAAACGGATAAAGCATCAACCTTCAGAGCTGAAGATTGTGGGTTCAAGTCATGAGAATTATCATAGAACAGGCAATTTTCTGAAATCTCACTCAGATCAGCTTCGGATAAGACTTTCTGTAATGCCTCTGGGTTCACTAACAGATGTGGCCTGTTGGCCTAATGGATAAGGCATCACCCTCAGGAGCTGGGAATTGTGGGTTCAAGTCCCACCTGGGTTGTCTTTCAGGGCTTTCATTTCAGTGGGCTATGCAAGAAATTTCAGGATGATAACTTCAATATGACACTATAGCCCCAAGAATTAGCATAGAACTGGCAGTTTCATGATATTGCTTTCAGTTTAGTTTGTTTCTGACTGTCTGTCAATGACTCTGGGTTCGAATCCCAATGTCATGATATCGCTTTTAGTTTGTTTATGACTGTGTGTCAATGCCTCTGGGTTCACCAGTGAACAGGGCCCAGTGGCCTAATGGATAAGGCATCAGCCCACCCACCTGGGTCATCTTTCAAGCGTTGCATTTAAGCTGGCAGTGCAAGAAAGAAATTCAAAGACGATAACTTCACTTTAGACACAAGAATTAGAATAGAACTGACAATTTCATGATATTGCTTTTAGTTTGTTTATGACTGTGTGTCAATGCCTCTTGATTCATCAGTGAATGAGGCCCAGTGGCCTAATGGATAAGGCATCAGCCTCCGGAGCTGGGAATTGTGGGTTCAAGTCCCACCTGGGTCATCTTTGAGGGCTTTCATTTAAGTGGGCTATGCAAGAAATTTCAGGATGATAACTTCAATATGACACTATAGCCCCAAGAATTAGCATAGAACTGGAAATTTTATGATATTGCTTTCAGTTTAGTTTGTTTCTGACAGTCTGTCAATGACTCTGGGTTCGAATCCCACCTGGGTCATCTTTCAAGAGTTGCATTTAAGCTGGCAGTGCAAGACAGAAATTCAAGGACGATATCTTCATTGTAGACATAAGAATTAGCATAGAACTGGCAATGTCATGATATCGCTTTTAGTTTGTTTATGACTGTGTGTCAATGCATCTGGGTTCACCAGTGCACGAGGCCCAGTGGCCTAATGGATAAGGCATCAGCCTTCGGAGCTGAGGATTGTGGGTTCGAGTCCCACCTGGGTCATCTTTCAAGCATTGCATTTAAGCTGGCAGTGCAAGAAAGAAACTCAAGGACGATAACTTCACTGTAGACACAAGAATTAGAATAGAACTGGCAATTTCATGATATTGCTTTTAGTTTGTTTATGACTGTCTGTCAATGCCTCTTGATTTACCAGTGAACCAGGCCCAGTGGACTAATGGAGAAGGCATCAGCCTTCGGAGCTGAGGATTGTGGGTTCGAGTCCCACTTGGGTCATCATTCAAGAGTTGCATTTCAGCTGGCATTGCAAGAAAGTAATTCATTGGTGAACTTTCACTATAGACACAAGAATTAGCACAGAACTGGCATTTTTTGAAATAACTTTCAATTTAGCTTGCATCAGAATGTTAATGAATACCTCAGGCTTAATCAGAGAAAAGGTCCAGTTGTCTAATAAATAAGGCATCAACCTTCGGAGCTGGGGGTTGTGAATTAAATTACCACCTGAGTCGTCAATGAGAGGTTAGATTTAAGTTGGCTGCGCAACAGGTACCAGGATGATAAGTGCAAGGAGACACAATAGCTGTGACAAAGGAACATGACAGTTAGCATAGAACTGCCAACGGAACATGGGATCAAGTCCCACCTGGGTCATCTTTGAGGGCTTTCATTTAAGTGGGCTATGCAAGAAATTTCAGGATGATAACTTCAATATGACACTATAGCCCCAAGAATTAGCATAGAACGGGAAATTTTATGATATTGCTTTCAGTTTAGTTTGTTTCTGACAGTCTGTCAATGACTCTGGGTTCGAATCCCACCTGGGTCATCTTTCAAGAGTTGCATTTAAGCTGGCAGTGCAAGACAGAAATTCAAGGACGATATCTTCATTGTAGACATAAGAATTAGCATAGAACTGGCAATGTCATGATATCGCTTTTAGTTTGTTTATGACTGTGTGTCAATGCATCTGGGTTCACCAGGGAACAGGGCCCAGTGGCCTAATGGATAAGGCATCAGCCTTCGGAGCTGAGGATTGTGGGTTCGAGTCCCACCTGGGTCATTTTTCAAGCGTTGCATTTAAGCTGGCAGTGCAAGAAAGAAATTCAAAGACGATAACTTCACTGTAGACACAAGAATTAGAATAGAACTGGCAATTTCATGATATTGCTTTTAGTTTGTTTATGACTGTGTGTCAATGCCTCTTGATTCATCAGTGAATGAGGCCCAGTGGCCTAATGGATAAGGCATCAGCCTCCGGAGCTGGGAATTGTGGGTTCAAGTCCCACCTGGGTCATCTTTGAGGGCTTTCATTTAAGTGGGCTATGCAAGAAATTTCAGGATGATAACTTCAATATGACACTATAGCCCCAAGAATTAGCATAGAATGGGAAATTTTATGATATTGCTTTCAGTTTAGTTTGTTTCTGACAGTCTGTCAATGACTCTGGGTTCGAATCCCACCTGGGTCATCTTTCAAGAGTTGCATTTAAGCTGGCAGTGCAAGACAGAATTTCAAGGACGATATCTTCATTGTAGACATAAGAATTAGCATAGAACTGGCAATGTCATGATATCGCTTTTAGTTTGTTTATGACTGTGTGTCAATGCATCTGGGTTCACCAGTGAACGAGGCCCAGTGGCCTAATGGATAAGGCATCAGCCTTCGGAGCTGAGGATTGTGGGTTCGAGTCCCACCTGGGTCATCTTTCAAGCATTGCATTTAAGCTGGCAGTGCAAGAAAGAAATTGAAGGACGATAACTTCACTGTAGACACAAGAATTAGAATAGGACTGGGAATTTCATGATATTGCTTTTAGTTTGTTTATGACTGTCTGTCAATGCCTCTTGATTTACCAGTGAACCAGGCCCAGTGGCCTAATGGAGAAGGCATCAGCCTTCGGAGCTGAGGATTGTGGGTTCGAGTCCCACTTGGGTCATCATTCATGAGTTGCATTTCAGCTGGCATTGCAAGAAAGAAATTCAATGGTGAACTTTTACTATAGACACAAGAATTAGCACAGAACTGGCATTTTTTGAAATAACTTTCAATTTAGCTTGCATCAGAATGTTAATGAATACCTCAGGCTTAATCAGAGAAAAGGTCCAGTTGTCTAATAAATAAGGCATCAACCTTCGGAGCTGGGGGTTGTGAATTAAATTACCACCTGAGTCGTCAATGAGAGGTTAGATTTAAGTTGGCTGCGCAACAGGTACCAGGATGATAAGTGCAAGGAGACACAATAGCTGTGACAAAGGAACATGAGAGTTAGCATAGAACTGCCAACGGAACATGAGAACTAGCAATTTCATGAAAACTCTTTCAGTTTAGTTTGTTTCTGACTGTCTGTCAATGCCTCTGGGTTCACCAGTGAACAAGGCCCAGTGGCCTAATGCATCGGTTTTCAGAGCTGAGGATTGTGGGTTCATCTTTCAAGGTTGGTGTTTATGTTGGCAGTGCAAGGAAGAAATTCTAGGACGATAACCAGCTTGGATAAGACGGTCTGTAAATGCCTCTGTGTGGGCTTGTTGGAAAATACCCAGTGACCAAACGGATAAAGCATCAACCTTCAGAGCTGAAGATTGTGGGTTCAAGTCATGAGAATTATCATAGAACAGGCAATTTTCTGAAATCTCACTCAGATCAGCTTCGGATAAGACTTTCTGTAATGCCTCTGGGTTCACTAACAGATGTGGCCTGTTGGCCTAATGGATAAGGCATCACCCTCAGGAGCTGGGAATTGTGGGTTCAAGTCCCACCTGGGTTGTCTTTCAGGGCTTTCATTTCAGTGGGCTATGCAAGAAATTTCAGGATGATAACTTCAATATGACACTATAGCCCCAAGAATTAGCATAGAACTGGCAGTTTCATGATATTGCTTTCAGTTTAGTTTGTTTCTGACTGTCTGTCAATGACTCTGGGTTCGAATCCCAATGTCATGATATCGCTTTTAGTTTGTTTATGACTGTGTGTCAATGCCTCTGGGTTCACCAGTGAACAGGGCCCAGTGGCCTAATGGATAAGGCATCAGCCCACCCACCTGGGTCATCTTTCAAGCGTTGCATTTAAGCTGGCAGTGCAAGAAAGAAATTCAAAGACGATAACTTCACTTTAGACACAAGAATTAGAATAGAACTGACAATTTCATGATATTGCTTTTAGTTTGTTTATGACTGTGTGTCAATGCCTCTTGATTCATCAGTGAATGAGGCCCAGTGGCCTAATGGATAAGGCATCAGCCTCCGGAGCTGGGAATTGTGGGTTCAAGTCCCACCTGGGTCATCTTTGAGGGCTTTCATTTAAGTGGGCTATGCAAGAAATTTCAGGATGATAACTTCAATATGACACTATAGCCCCAAGAATTAGCATAGAACTGGAAATTTTATGATATTGCTTTCAGTTTAGTTTGTTTCTGACAGTCTGTCAATGACTCTGGGTTCGAATCCCACCTGGGTCATCTTTCAAGAGTTGCATTTAAGCTGGCAGTGCAAGACAGAAATTCAAGGACGATATCTTCATTGTAGACATAAGAATTAGCATAGAACTGGCAATGTCATGATATCGCTTTTAGTTTGTTTATGACTGTGTGTCAATGCATCTGGGTTCACCAGTGCACGAGGCCCAGTGGCCTAATGGATAAGGCATCAGCCTTCGGAGCTGAGGATTGTGGGTTCGAGTCCCACCTGGGTCATCTTTCAAGCATTGCATTTAAGCTGGCAGTGCAAGAAAGAAACTCAAGGACGATAACTTCACTTTAGACACAAGAATTAGAATAGAACTGGCAATTTCATGATATTGCTTTTAGTTTGTTTATGACTGTCTGTCAATGCCTCTTGATTTACCAGTGAACCAGGCCCAGTGGACTAATGGAGAAGGCATCAGCCTTCGGAGCTGAGGATTGTGGGTTCGAGTCCCACTTGGGTCATCATTCAAGAGTTGCATTTCAGCTGGCATTGCAAGAAAGTAATTCATTGGTGAACTTTCACTATAGACACAAGAATTAGCACAGAACTGGCATTTTTTGAAATAACTTTCAATTTAGCTTGCATCAGAATGTTAATGAATACCTCAGGCTTAATCAGAGAAAAGGTCCAGTTGTCTAATAAATAAGGCATCAACCTTCGGAGCTGGGGGTTGTGAATTAAATTACCACCTGAGTCGTCAATGAGAGGTTAGATTTAAGTTGGCTGCGCAACAGGTACCAGGATGATAAGTGCAAGGAGACACAATAGCTGTGACAAAGGAACATGACAGTTAGCATAGAACTGCCAACGGAACATGGGATCAAGTCCCACCTGGGTCATCTTTGAGGGCTTTCATTTAAGTGGGCTATGCAAGAAATTTCAGGATGATAACTTCAATATGACACTATAGCCCCAAGAATTAGCATAGAACGGGAAATTTTATGATATTGCTTTCAGTTTAGTTTGTTTCTGACAGTCTGTCAATGACTCTGGGTTCGAATCCCACCTGGGTCATCTTTCAAGAGTTGCATTTAAGCTGGCAGTGCAAGACAGAAATTCAAGGACGATATCTTCATTGTAGACATAAGAATTAGCATAGAACTGGCAATGTCATGATATCGCTTTTAGTTTGTTTATGACTGTGTGTCAATGCATCTGGGTTCACCAGGGAACAGGGCCCAGTGGCCTAATGGATAAGGCATCAGCCTTCGGAGCTGAGGATTGTGGGTTCGAGTCCCACCTGGGTCATCTTTCAAGCGTTGCATTTAAGCTGGCAGTGCAAGAAAGAAATTCAAAGACGATAACTTCACTGTAGACACAAGAATTAGAATAGAACTGGCAATTTCATGATATTGCTTTTAGTTTGTTTATGACTCTGTGTCAATGCCTCTTGATTCATCAGTGAATGAGGCCCAGTGGCCTAATGGATAAGGCATCAGCCTCCGGAGCTGGGAATTGTGGGTTCAAGTCCCACCTGGGTCATCTTTGAGGGCTTTCATTTAAGTGGGCTATGCAAGAAATTTCAGGATGATAACTTCAATATGACACTATAGCCCCAAGAATTAGCATAGAATGGGAAATTTTATGATATTGCTTTCAGTTTAGTTTGTTTCTGACAGTCTGTCAATGACTCTGGGTTCGAATCCCACCTGGGTCATCTTTCAAGAGTTGCATTTAAGCTGGCAGTGCAAGACAGAATTTCAAGGACGATATCTTCATTGTAGACATAAGAATTAGCATAGAACTGGCAATGTCATGATATCGCTTTTAGTTTGTTTATGACTGTGTGTCAATGCATCTGGGTTCACCAGTGAACGAGGCCCAGTGGCCTAATGGATAAGGCATCAGCCTTCGGAGCTGAGGATTGTGGGTTCGAGTCCCACCTGGGTCATCTTTCAAGCATTGCGTTTAAGCTGGCAGTGCAAGAAAGAAATTGAAGGACGATAACTTCACTGTAGACACAAGAATTAGAATAGGACTGGGAATTTCATGATATTGCTTTTAGTTTGTTTATGACTGTCTGTCAATGCCTCTTGATTTACCAGTGAACCAGGCCCAGTGGCCTAATGGAGAAGGCATCAGCCTTCGGAGCTGAGGATTGTGGGTTCGAGTCCCACTTGGGTCATCATTCATGAGTTGCATTTCAGCTGGCATTGCAAGAAAGAAATTCAATGGTGAACTTTTACTATAGACACAAGAATTAGCACAGAACTGGCATTTTTTGAAATAACTTTCAATTTAGCTTGCATCAGAATGTTAATGAATACCTCAGGCTTAATCAGAGAAAAGGTCCAGTTGTCTAATAAATAAGGCATCAACCTTCGGAGCTGGGGGTTGTGAATTAAATTACCACCTGAGTCGTCAATGAGAGGTTAGATTTAAGTTGGCTGCGCAACAGGTACCAGGATGATAAGTGCAAGGAGACACAATAGCTGTGACAAAGGAACATGAGAGTTAGCATAGAACTGCCAACGGAACATGAGAACTAGCAATTTCATGAAAACTCTTTCAGTTTAGTTTGTTTCTGACTGTCTGTCAATGCCTCTGGGTTCACCAGTGAACAAGGCCCAGTGGCCTAATGCATCGGTCTTCAGAGCTGAGGATTGTGGGTTCATCTTTCAAGGTTGGTGTTTATGTTGGCAGTGCAAGGAAGAAATTCTAGGACGATAACCAGCTTGGATAAGACGGTCTGTAAATGCCTCTGTGTGGGCTTGTTGGAAAATACCCAGTGACCAAACGGATAAAGCATCAACCTTCAGAGCTGAAGATTGTGGGTTCAAGTCATGAGAATTATCATAGAACAGGCAATTTTCTGAAATCTCACTCAGATCAGCTTCGGATAAGACTTTCTGTAATGCCTCTGGGTTCACTAACAGATGTGGCCTGTTGGCCTAATGGGTAAGGCATCACCCTCAGGAGCTGGGAATTGTGGGTTCAAGTCCCACCTGGGTTGTCTTTCAGGGCTTTCATTTCAGTGGGCTATGCAAGAAATTTCAGGATGATAACTTCAATATGACACTATAGCCCCAAGAATTAGCATAGAACTGGCAGTTTCATGATATTGCTTTCAGTTTAGTTTGTTTCTGACTGTCTGTCAATGACTCTGGGTTCGAATCCCAATGTCATGATATCGCTTTTAGTTTGTTTATGACTGTGTGTCAATGCCTCTGGGTTCACCAGTGAACAGGGCCCAGTGGCCTAATGGATAAGGCATCAGCCCACCCACCTGGGTCATCTTTCAAGCGTTGCATTTAAGCTGGCAGTGCAAGAAAGAAATTCAAAGACGATAACTTCACTTTAGACACAAGAATTAGAATAGAACTGACAATTTCATGATATTGCTTTTAGTTTGTTTATGACTGTGTGTCAATGCCTCTTGATTCATCAGTGAATGAGGCCCAGTGGCCTAATGGATAAGGCATCAGCCTCCGGAGCTGGGAATTGTGGGTTCAAGTCCCACATGGGTCATCTTTGAGGGCTTTCATTTAAGTGGGCTATGCAAGAAATTTCAGGATGATAACTTCAATATGACACTATAGCCCCAAGAATTAGCATAGAATGGGAAATTTTATGATATTGCTTTCAGTTTAGTTTGTTTCTGACAGTCTGTCAATGACTCTGGGTTCGAATCCCACCTGGGTCAACTTTCAAGAGTTGCATTTAAGCTGGCAGTGCAAGACAGAAATTCAAGGACGATATCTTCATTGTAGACATAAGAATTAGCATAGAACTGGCAATGTCATGATATCGCTTTTAGTTTGTTTATGACTGTGTGTCAATGCATCTGGGTTCACCAGTGAACGAGGCCCAGTGGCCTAATGGATAAGGCATCAGCCTTCGGAGCTGAGGATTGTGGGTTCGAGTCCCACCTGGGTCATCTTTCAAGCATTGCATTTAAGCTGGCAGTGCAAGAAAGAAATTCAAGGACGATAACTTCACTGTAGACACAAGAATTAGAATAGAACTGGCAATTTCATGATATTGCTTTTAGTTTGTTTATGACTGTCTGTCAATGCCTCTTGATTTACCAGTGAACCAGGCCCAGTGGCCTAATGGAGAAGGCATCAGCCTTCGGAGCTGAGGATTGTGGGTTCGAGTCCCACTTGGGTCATCATTCATGAGTTGCATTTCAGCTGGCATTGCAAGAAAGAAATTCAATGGTGAACTTTTACTATAGACACAAGAATTAGCACAGAACTGGCATTTTTTGAAATAACTTTCAATTTAGCTTGCATCAGAATGTTAATGAATACCTCAGGCTTAATCAGAGAAAAGGTCCAGTTGTCTAATAAATAAGGCATCAACCTTCGGAGCTGGGGGTTGTGAATTAAATTACCACCTGAGTCGTCAATGAGAGGTTAGATTTAAGTTGGCTGCGCAACAGGTACCAGGATGATAAGTGCAAGGAGACACAATAGCTGTGACAAAGGAACATGAGAGTTAGCATAGAACTGCCAACGGAACATGAGAACTAGCAATTTCATGAAAACTCTTTCAGTTTAGTTTGTTTCTGACTGTCTGTCAATGCCTCTGGGTTCACCAGTGAACAAGGCCCAGTGGCCTAATGCATCGGTCTTCAGAGCTGAGGATTGTGGGTTCATCTTTCAAGGATGGTGTTTATGTTGGCAGTGCAAGGAAGAAATTCTAGGACGATAACGTCAATATGACACTATAGCCACAAGATTAATCATAAAATTGGCAAATTTCTGAAAACTCACTCAGTTCAGCTTGGATAAGACGGTCTGTAAATGCCTCTGTGTGGGCTTGTTGGAAAATACCCAGTGGCCAAACGGATAAAGCATCAACCTTCAGAGCTGAAGATTGTGGGTTCAAGTCATGAGAATTATCATAGAACAGGCAATTTTCTGAAATCTCACTCAGATCAGCTTCGGATAAGACTTTCTGTAATGCCTCTGGGTTCACTAACATATGTGGCCCATTGGCCTAATGGATAAGGCATCAGCCTCAGGAGCTGGGAATTGTGGGTTCAAGTCCCACCTGGGTCGTCTTTCAGGGCTTTCATTTAAGTGGGCTATGCAAGAAAATTCAGGATGATAACTTCAATATGCCACTATAACCCCAAGAATTAGCATAGAACTGGCAAATTCATGATATTGCTTTCAGTTTAATTTGTTTCTGACTGTCTGTCAGTGACTCTGGGTTCGAATCCCAATGTCATGATATCGCTTTTAGTTTGTTTATGACTGTGTGTCAATGCCTCTGGGTTCACCAGGGAACAGGGCCCAGTGGCCTAATGGATAAGGCATCAGCCTTCGGAGCTGAGGATTGTGGGTTCGAGTCCCACCTGGGTCATCTTTCAAGCGTTGCATTTAAGCTGGCAGTGCAAGAAAGAAATTCAAGGACGATAGCTACACTGTAGACATTAGAATAGAACTGGCAATTTCATGATATTGCTTTTAGTTTGTTTATGACTGTGTGTCAATGCCTCTTGATTCATCAGTGAACGAGGCACAGTGGCCTAATGGATAAGGCATCAGCCTCCGGAGCTGGGAATTGTGGGTTCAAGTCCCACCTGGGTCATCACTCAGATCAGCTTCAGATAAGACTTTCTGTAATGCCTCTGGGTTCACTAACAGATGTGGCCCATTGGCCCAATGGATAAGGCATCAGCCTCAGGAGCTGGGAATTGTGGGTTCAAGTCCCACCTGGGTCGTCTTTCAGGACTTTCATTTAAGTGGGCTATGCAAGAAATTTCAGGATGATAACTTCAATATGACATTATAGCCCCAAGAATTAGCATAGAACTGGCAATTTCATGATATTGCTTTCAGTTTAGTTTGTTTCTGACTGTCTGTCAATGACTCTGGGTTCGAATCCCAATGTCATGATATCGCTTTTAGTTTGTTTATGACTGTGTGTCAATGCTGTGACAAAGGAACATGAGAGTTAGCATAGAACTGCCAACGGAACATGAGAACTAGCAATTTCATGAAAACTCTTTCAGTTTAGTTTGTTTCTGACTGTCTGTCAATGCCTCTGGGTTCACCAGTGAACAAGGCCCAGTGGCCTAATGCATCGGTCTTCAGAGCTGAGGATTGTGGGTTCATCTTTCAAGGTTGGTGTTTATGTTGGCAGTGCAAGGAAGAAATTCTAGACGATAACGTCAATATGACACTATAGCCACAAGATTAATCATAAAATTGGCAAATTTCTGAAAACTCACTCAGTTCAGCTTGGATAAGACGGTCTGTAAATGCCTCTGTGTGGGCTTGTTGGAAAATACCCAGTGACCAAACGGATAAAGCATCAACCTTCAGAGCTGAAGATTGTGGGTTCAAGTCCCACCTGGGTCATCTTTCAAGCGTTGCATTTAAGCTGGCAGTGCAAGACAGAAATTCAAGGACGATATCTTCATTGTAGACATAAGAATTATCATAGAACAGGCAATTTTCTGAAATCTCACTCAGATCAGCTTCGGATAAGACTTTCTGTAATGCCTCTGGGTTCACTAACAGATGTGGCCCATTGGCCTAATGGATAAGGCATCAGCCTCAGGAGCTATGAGTTGTGGGTTCAAGTCCCCACCTGGGTTGGCTTTCATTTAAGTGGGCTATGCAAGAAATTTCAGGATGATAACTTCAATATGACAATATAGCCCCAAGAATTTGCATAGATCTGGCAATTTCATGATATTGCTTTCAGTTTAGTTTGTTTCTGACTTTCTGTCAGTGACTCTGGGTTCGAATCCCAACGTCATCATATCGCTTTTAGTTTGTTTATGACTGTGTGTCAATGCCTCTGGGTTCACCAGTGAACAGGGCCCAGTGGCCTAATGGATAAGGCATCAGCCTTCGGCGCTGAGGATTGTGGGTTCGAGTCCCACCTGGGTCATATTTCAAGCGTTGCTTTTAAGCTGGCAGTGCAAGAAACAAATTCAAAGACGATAACTTCACTGTAGACACAAGAATTAGAACAGAACTGGCAATTTCATGATATTGCTTTTAGTTTGTTTATGACTGTGTGTCAATGCCTCTTGATTCATCAGTGAATGAGGCCCAGTGGCCTAATGGATAAGGCATCAGCCTCTGGAGCTGGGAATTGTGGGTTCAAGTCCCACCTGGGTCATCTTTGAGGGATTTCATTTAAGTGGGCTATGCAAGAAATTTCAGGATGATAACTTCAATATGACACTATAGCCCCAAGAATTAGCATAGAACGGGAAATTTTATGATATTGCTTTCAGTTTAGTTTGTTTCTGACAGTCTGTCAATGACTCTGGGTTCGAATCCCACCTGGGTCATCTTTCAAGAGTTGCATTTAAGCTGGCAGTGCAAGACAGAAATTCAAGGACGATATCTTCATTGTAGACATAAGAATTAGCATAGAACTGGCAATGTCATGATATCGCTTTTAGTTTGTTTGTGACTGTGTGTCAATGCATCTGGGTTCACCAGTGAACAGGGCCCAGTGGCCTAATGGATAAGGCGTCAGCCTTCGGAGCTGAGGATTGTGGGTTCGAGTCCCACCTGGGTCATCTTTCAAGCATTGCATTTAAGCTGGCAGTGCAAGAAAGAAATTCAAGGACGATAACTTCACTGTAGACACAAGAATTAGAATAGAACTGGCAATTTCATGATATTGCTTTTAGTTTGTTTATGACTGTCTGTCAATGCCTCTTGATTTACCAGTAAACCAGGCCCAGTGGCCTAATGGAGAAGGCAACAGCCTTCGGAGTTGAGGATTGTGGGTTCGAGTCCCACTTGGGTCATCATTCAAGAGTTGCATTTCAGCTGGCATTGCAAGAAAGAAATTAAATGGTGAACTTTTACTATAGACACAAGAATTAGCACAGAACTGGCATTTTTTGAAATAACTTTCAATTTAGCTTGCATCAGAATGTTAATGAATACCTCAGGCTTAATCAGAGAAAAGGTCCAGTTGTCTAATAAATAAGGCATCAACCTTCGGAGCTGGGGGTTGTGAATTAAATTACCACCTGAGTCGTCAATGAGAGGTTAGATTTAAGTTGGCTGCGCAACAGGTACCAGGATGATAAGTGCAAGGAGACACAATAGCTGTGACAAAGGAACATGAGAGTTAGCATAGAACTGCCAACGGAACATGAGAACTAGCAATTTCATGAAAACTCTTTCAGTTTAGTTTGTTTCTGACTGTCTGTCAATGCCTCTGGGTTCACCAGTGAACAAGGCCCAGTGGCCTAATGCATCGGCCTTCAGAGCTGAGGATTGTGGGTTCATCTTTCAAGGTTGGTGTTTATGTTGGCAGTGCAAGGAAGAAATTCTAGGACGATAACCAGCTTGGATAAGACGGTCTGTAAATGCCTCTGTGTGGGCTTGTTGGAAAATACCCAGTGACCAAACGGATAAAGCATCAACCTTCAGAGCTGAAGATTGTGGGTTCAAGTCATGAGAATTATCATAGAACAGGCAATTTTCTGAAATCTCACTCAGATCAGCTTCGGATAAGACTTTCTGTAATGCCTCTGGGTTCACTTAAAGATGTGGCCTGTTGGCCTAATGGATAAGGCATCAGCCTCAGGAGCTGGGAATTGTGGGTTCAAGTCCCACCTGGGTCGTCTTTCAGGGCTTTCATTTCAGTGGGCTATGCAAGAAATTTCAGGATGATAACTTCAATATGACACTATAGCCCCAAGAATTAGCATAGAACTGGCAATTTCATGATGTTGCTTTCAGTTTAGTTTGTTTCTGACTGTCTGTCAATGACTCTGGGTTTGAATCCCAATGTCATGATATCGCTTTTAGTTTGTTTATGACTGTGTGTCAATGCCTCTTTATTCATCAGTGAATGAGGCCCAGTGGCCTAATGGATAAGGCATCAGCCTCCGGAGCTGGGAATTGTGGGTTCAAGTCCCACCTGGGTCATCTTTGAGGGCTTTCATTTAAGTGGGCTATGCAAGAAATTTCAGGATGATAACTTCAATATGACACTATAGCCCCAAGAATTAGCATAGAACGGGAAATTTTATGATATTGCTTTCAGTTTAGTTTGTTTCTGACAGTCTGTCAATGACTCTGGGTTCGAATCCCACCTGGGTCATCTTTCAAGAGTTGCATTTAAGCTGGCAGTGCAAGACAGAAATTCAAGGACGATATCTTCATTGTAGACATAAGAATTAGCATAGAACTGGCAATGTCATGATATCGCTTTTAGTTTGTTTGTGACTGTGTGTCAATGCATCTGGGTTCACCAGTGAACAGGGCCCAGTGGCCTAATGGAGAAGGCATCAGCCTTCGGAGCTGAGGATTGTGGGTTCGAGTCCCACTTGGGTCATCATTCATGAGTTGCATTTCAGCTGGCATTGCAAGAAAGAAATTCAATGGTGAACTTTTACTATAGACACAAGAATTAGCACAGAACTGGCATTTTTTGAAATAACTTTCAATTTAGCTTGCATCAGAATGTTAATGAATACCTCAGGCTTAATCAGAGAAAAGGTCCAGTTGTCTAATAAATAAGGCATCAACCTTCGGAGCTGGGGGTTGTGAATTAAATTACCACCTGAGTCGTCAATGAGAGGTTAGATTTAAGTTGGCTGCGCAACAGGTACCAGGATGATAAGTGCAAGGAGACACAATAGCTGTGACAAAGGAACATGAGAGTTAGCATAGAACTGCCAACGGAACATGGGTTCAAGTCCCACCTGGGTCATCTTTGAAAGCTTTCATTTAAGTGGGCTATGCAATAAATTTCAGGATGATTACTTCAATATGACACTATAGCCCCAAGAATTAGCATAGAACGGGAAATTTTATGATATTGCTTTCAGTTTAGTTTGTTTCTGACTGTCTGTCAATGACTCTGGGTTCGAATCCCACCTGGGTCATCTTTCAAGAGTTGCATTTAAGCTGGCAGTGCAAGACAGAAATTTAAGGACGATATCTTCATTGTAGACATAAGAATTAGCATAGAACTGGCAATGTCATGATATCGCTTTTAGTTTGTTTATGACTGTGTGTCAATGCCTCTGGGTTCACCAGTGAATGAGGCCAGTGGCCTAATGGATAAGGCATCAGCCTTCGGAGCTGAGGATTGTGGGTTCTAGTCCCACCTGTGTCGTCTTTCAAGCATTGCATTTAAGCTGGCGGTGCAAGAAAGAAATTCAAGGACGATAACTTCACTGTAGACACAAGAATTAGAATAGAACTCGCAATTTCATGATATTGCTTTTAGTTTGTTTATGACTGTCTGTCAATGCCTCTTGATTTACAAGTGAACCAGGCCCAGTGGCCTAATGGAGAAGGCATCAGCCTTCGGAGCTGAGGATTGTGGGTTCGAGTCCCACTTGGGTCACCATTCAAGAGTTGCATTTCAGCTGGCATTGCAAGAAAGAAATTCATTGGTGAACTTTTACTATAGACACAAGAATTAGCATAGAACTGGCATTTTTTGAAATAACTTTCAATTTAGCTTGCATCAGAATGTTAATGAATACCTCAGGCTTAATCAGAGAAAAGGTCCAGTTGTCTAATAAATAAGGCATCAACCTTCGGAGCTGAGGGTTGTGAATTAAATTACCACCTGAGTCGTCAATGAGAGGTTAGATTTAAGTTGGCTGTGCAACAGGTACCAGGATGATAAGTGCAAGGAGACACAATAGCTGTGACAAAGGAAAATGAGAGTTAGCATAGAACTGCCAACGGAACATGAGAACTAGCAATTTCATGAAAACTCTTTCAGTTTAGTTTGTTTCTGACTGTCTGTAAATGCCTCTGGGTTCACCAGTGAACAAGGCCCAGTGGCCTAATGCATCGGTCTTCAGAGCTGAGGATTGTGGGTTCATCTTTCAAGGTTGGTGTTTATGTTGGCAGTGCAAGGAAGAAATTCTAGGACGATAACGTCAATATGACACTATAGCCACAAGATTAATCATAAAATTGGCAAATTTCTGAAAACTCACTCAGTTCAGCTTGGATAAGACGGTCTGTAAATGCCTCTGTGTGGGCTTGTTGGAAAATACCCAGTGGCCAGACGGATAAAGCATCAACCTTCAGAGCTGAAGATTGTGGGTTCAAGTCATGAGAATTATCATAGAACAGGCAATTTTCTGAAATCTCACTCAGATCAGCTTCGGATAAGACTTTCTGTAATGCCTCTGGGTTCACTAACATATGTGGCCCATTGGCCTAATGAATAAGGCATCAGCCTCAGGAGCTGGGAATTGTGGGTTCAAGTCCCACCTGGGTCGTCTTTCAGGGCTTTCATTTAAGTGGGCTATGCAAGAAATTTCAGGATGATAACTTCAATATGACACTATAACCCCAAGAATTAGCATAGAACTGGCAAATTCATGATATTGCTTTCAGTTTAGTTTGTTTCTGACTGTCTGTCAGTGACTCTGGGTTCGAATCCCAATGTCATGATATCGCTTTTAGTTTGTTTATGACTGTGTGTCAATGCCTCTGGGTTCACCAGTGAGCAGGGCCCAGTGGCCTAATGGATAAGGCATCAGCCTTCGGAGCTGAGGATTGTGGGTTCGAGTCCCACCTGGGTCATCTTTCAAGCGTTGCATTTAAGCTGGCAGTGCAAGAAAGAAATTCAAGGACGATAGCTACACTGTAGACATTAGAATAGAACTGGCAATTTCATGATATTGCTTTTAGTTTGTTTATGACTGTGTGTCAATGCCTCTTGATTCATCAGTGAACGAGGCCCAGTGGCCTAATGGATAAGGCATCAGCCTCCGGAGCTGGGAATTGTGGGTTCAAGTCCCACCTGGGTCATCACTCAGATCAGCTTCGGATAAGACTTTCTGTAATGCCTCTGGGTTCACTAACAGATGTGGCCCATTGGCCCAATGGATAAGGCATCAGCCTCAGGAGCTGGGAATTGTGGGTTCAAGTCCCACCTGGGTCGTCTTTCAGGGCTTTCATTTAAGTGGGCTATGCAAGAAATTTCAGGATGATAACTTCAATATGACATTATAGCCCCAAGAATTAGCATAGAACTGGCAATTTCATGATATTGCTTTCAGTTTAGTTTGTTTCTGACTGTCTGTCAATGACTCTGGGTTCGAATCCCAATGTCATGATATCGCTTTTAGTTTGTTTATGACTGTGTGTCAATGCTGTGACAAAGGAACATGAGAGTTAGCATAGAACTGCCAACGGAACATGAGAACTAGCAATTTCATGAAAACTCTTTCAGTTTAGTTTGTTTCTGACTGTCTGTCAATGCCTCTGGGTTCACCAGTGAACAAGGCCCAGTGGCCTAATGCATCGGTCTTCAGAGCTGAGGATTGTGGGTTCATCTTTCAAGGTTGGTGTTTATGTTGGCAGTGCAAGGAAGAAATTCTAGACGATAACGTCAATATGACACTATAGCCACAAGATTAATCATAAAATTGGCAAATTTCTGAAAACTCACTCAGTTCAGCTTGGATAAGACGGTCTGTAAATGCCTCTGTGTGGGCTTGTTGGAAAATACCCAGTGACCAAACGGATAAAGCATCAACCTTCAGAGCTGAAGATTGTGGGTTCAAGTCCCACCTGGGTCATCTTTCAAGCGTTGCATTTAAGCTGGCAGTGCAAGACAGAAATTCAAGGACGATATCTTCATTGTAGACATAAGAATTATCATAGAACAGGCAATTTTCTGAAATCTCACTCAGATCAGCTTCGGATAAGACTTTCTGTAATGCCTCTGGGTTCACTAACAGATGTGGCCCATTGGCCTAATGGATAAGGCATCAGCCTCAGGAGCTATGAGTTGTGGGTTCAAGTCCCCACCTGGGTTGTCTTTCAGGGCTTTCATTTAAGTGGGCTATGCAAGAAATTTCAGGATGATAACTTCAATATGACAATATAGCCCCAAGAATTTGCATAGATCTGGCAATTTCATGATATTGCTTTCAGTTTAGTTTGTTTCTGACTGTCTGTCAGTGACTCTGGGTTCGAATCCCAACGTCATGATATCGCTTTTAGTTTGTTTATGACTGTGTGTCAATGCCTCTGGGTTCACCAGTGAACAGGGCCCAGTGGACTAATGGATAAGGCATCAGCCTTCGGCGCTGAGGATTGTGGGTTCGACTCCCACCTGGGTCATATTTCAAGCGTTGCATTTAAGCTGGCAGTGCAAGAAACAAATTCAAAGACGATAACTTCACTGTAGACACAAGTATTAGAACAGAACTGGCAATTTCATGATATTGCTTTTAGTTTGTTTATGACTGTGTGTCAATGCCTCTTGATTCATCAGTGAATGAGGCCCAGTGGCCTAATGGATAAGGCATCAGCCGCTGGAGCTGGGAATTGTGGGTTCAAGTCCCACCTGGGTCATCTTTGAGGGCTTTCATTTAAGTGGGCTATGCAAGAAATTTCAGGATGATAACTTCAATATGACACTATAGCCCCAAGAATTAGCATAGAACGGGAAATTTTATGATATTGCTTTCAGTTTAGTTTGTTTCTGACAGTCTGTCAATGACTCTGGGTTCGAATCCCACCTGGGTCATCTTTCAAGAGTTGCATTTAAGCTGGCAGTGCAAGACAGAAATTCAAGGACGATATCTTCATTGTAGACATAAGAATTAGCATAGAACTGGCAATGTCATGATATCGCTTTTAGTTTGTTTGTGACTGTGTGTCAATGCATCTGGGTTCACCAGTGAACAGGGCCCAGTGGCCTAATGGATAAGGCATCAGCCTTCGGAGCTGAGGATTGTGGGTTCGAGTCCCACCTGGGTCATCTTTCAAGCATTGCATTTAAGCTGGCAGTGCAAGAAAGAAATTCAAGGATGATAACTTCACTGTAGACACAAGAATTAGAATAGAACTGGCAATTTCATGATATTGCTTTTAGTTTGTTTATGACTGTCTGTCAATGCCTCTTGATTTACCAGTAAACCAGGCCCAGTGGCCTAATGGAGAAGGCAACAGCCTTCGGAGTTGAGGATTGTGGGTTCGAGTCCCACTTGGGTCATCATTCAAGAGTTGCATTTCAGCTGGCATTGCAAGAAAGAAATTCAATGGTGTACTTTTACTATAGACACAAGAATTAGCACAGAACTGGCATTTTTTTAAATAACTTTCAATTTAGCTTGCATCAGAATGTTAATGAATACCTCAGGCTTAATCAGAGAAAAGGTCCAGTTGTCTAATAAATAAGGCATCAACCTTCGGAGCTGGGGGTTGTGAATTAAATTACCACCTGAGTCGTCAATGAGAGGTTAGATTTAAGTTGGCTGCGCAACAGGTACCAGGATGATAAGTGCAAGGAGACACAATAGCTGTGACAAAGGAACATGAGAGTTAGCATAGAACTGCCAACGGAACATGGGATCAAGTCCCACCTGGGTCATCTTTGAGGGCTTTCATTTAAGTGGGCTATGCAAGAAATTTCAGGATGATAACTTCAATATGACACTATAGCCCCAAGAATTAGCATAGAACGGGAAATTTTATGATATTGCTTTCAGTTTAGTTTGTTTCTGACAGTCTGTCAATGACTCTGGGTTCGAATCCCACCTGGGTCATCTTTCAAGAGTTGCATTTAAGCTGGCAGTGCAAGACAGAAATTCAAGGACGATATCTTCATTGTAGACATAAGAATTAGCATAGAACTGGCAATGTCATGATATCGCTTTTAGTTTGTTTATGACTGTGTGTCAATGCATCTGGGTTCACCAGTGAACGAGGCCCAGTGGCCTAATGGATAAGGCATCAGCCTTCGGAGCTGAGGATTGTGGGTTCGAGTCCCACCTGGGTCATCTTTCAAGCATTGCATTTAAGCTGGCAGTGCAAGAAAGAAATTCAAGGACGATAACTTCACTGTAGACATTAGAATAGAACTGGCAATTTCATGATATTGCTTTTAGTTTGTTTATGACTGTCTGTCAATGCTTCTTGATTTACCAGTGAACCAGGCCCAGTGGCCTAATGGAGAAGGCATCAGCCTTCGGAGCTGAGGATTGTGGGTTCGAGTCCCACTTGGGTCATCGTTCATGAGTTGCATTTCAGCTGGCATTGCAAGAAAGAAATTCAATGGTGAACTTTTACTATAGACACAAGAATTAGCACAGAACTGGCATTTTTTGAAATAACTTTCAATTTAGCTTGCATCAGAATGTTAATGAATACCTCAGGCTTAATCAGAGAAAAGGTCCAGTTGTCTAATAAATAAGGCATCAACCTTCGGAGCTGGGGGTTGTGAATTAAATTACCACCTGAGTCGTCAATGAGAGGTTAGATTTAAGTTGGCTGCGCAACAGGTACCAGGATGATAAGTGCAAGGAGACACAATAGCTGTGACAAAGGAACATGAGAGTTAGCATAGAACTGCCAACGGAACATGAGAACTAGAAATTTCATGAAAACTCTTTCAGTTTAGTTTGTTTCTGACTGTCTTTCAATGCCTCTGGGTTCACCAGTGAACAAGGCCCAGTGGCCTAATGCATCGGCCTTCAGATCTGAGGATTGTGGGTTCATCTTTCAAGGTTGGTGTTTATGTTGGCAGTGCAAGGAAGAAATTCTAGGACGATAACCAGCTTGGATAAGACGGTCTGTAAATGCCTCTGTGTGGGCTTGTTGGAAAATACCCAGTGACCAAACGGATAAAGCATCAACCTTCAGAGCTGAAGATTGTGGGTTCAAGTCATGAGAATTATCATAGAACAGGCAATTTTCTGAAATCTCACTCAGATCAGCTTCGGATAAGACTTTCTGTAATGCCTCTAATGGATAAGGCATCAGCCTCAGGAGCTGGGAATTGTGGGTTCAAGTCCCACCTGGGTCATCTTTCAGGGCTTTCATTTCAGTGGGCTATGCAAGAAATTTCAGGATGATAACTTCAATATGACACTATAGCCCCAAGAATTAGCATAGAACGGGAAATTTTATGATATTGCTTTCAGTTTAGTTTGTTTCTGACAGTCTGTCAATGACTCTGGGTTCGAATCCCAATGTCATGATATCGCTTTTAGTTTGTTTATGACTGTGTGTCAATGCCTCTTTTTTCATCAGTGAATGAGGCCCAGTGGCCTAATGGATAAGGCATCAGCCTCCGGAGCTGGGAATTGTGGGTTCAAGTCCCACCTGGGTCATCTTTGAGGGCTTTAATTTAAGTGGGCTATGCAAGAAATTTCACGATGATAACTTCAATATGACACTATAGCCCCAAGAATTAGCATAGAACGGGAAATTTTATGATATTGCTTTCAGTTTAGTTTGTTTCTGACAGTCTGTCAATGACTCTGGGTTCGAATCCCACCTGGGTCATCTTTCAAGAGTTGCATTTAAGCTGGCAGTGCAAGACAGAAATTCAAGGACGATATCTTCATTGTAGACATAAGAATTAGCATAGAACTGGCAATGTCATGATATCGCTTTTAGTTTGTTTGTGACTGTGTGTCAATGCATCTGGGTTCACCAGTGAACAGGGCCCAGTGGCCTAATGGATAAGGCATCAGCCTTCGGAGCTGAGGATTGTGGGTTCGAGTCCCACCTGGGTCATCTTTCAAGCATTGCATTTAAGCTGGCAGTGCAAGAAAGAAATTCAAGGACGATAACTTCACTGTAGACACAAGAATTAGAATAGAACTGGCAATTTCATGATATTGCTTTTAGTTTGTTTATGACTGTCTGTCAATGCCTCTTGATTTACCAGTGAACCAGGCCCAGTGGCCTAATGGAGAAGGCAACAGCCTTCGGAGTTGAGGATTGTGGGTTCGAGTCCCACTTGGGTCATCATTCAAGAGTTGCATTTCAGCTGGCATTGCAAGAAAGAAATTCAATGGTGAACTTTTACTATAGACACAAGAATTAGCACAGAACTGGCATTTTTTGAAATAACTTTCAATTTAGCTTGCATCAGAATGTTAATGAATACCTCAGGCTTAATCAGAGAAAAGGTCCAGTTGTCTAATAAATAAGGCATCAACCTTCGGAGCTGGGGGTTGTGAATTAAATTACCACCTGAGTCGTCAATGAGAGGTTAGATTTAAGTTGGCTGCGCAACAGGTACCAGGATGATAAGTGCAAGGAGACACAATAGCTGTGACAAAGGAACATGAGAGTTAGCATAGAACTGCCAACGGAACATGAGAACTAGCAATTTCATGAAAATTCTTTCAGTTTAGTTTGTTTCTGACTGTCTGTCAATGCCTCTGGGTTCACCAGTGAACAAGGCCCAGTGGCCTAATGCATCGGTCTTCAGAGCTGAGGATTGTGGGTTCATCTTTCAAGGTTGGTGTTTATGTTGGCAGTGCAAGGAAGAAATTCTAGGACGATAACGTCAATATGACACTATAGCCACAAGATTAATCATAAAATTGGCAAATTTCTGAAAACTCACTCATTTCAGCTTGGATAAGACGGTCTGTAAATGCCTCTGTGTGGGCTTGTTGGAAAATACCCAGTGACCAAACGGATAAAGCATCAACCTTCAGAGCTGAAGATTGTGGGTTCAAGTCATGAGAATTATCATAGAACAGGCAATTTTCTGAAATCTCACTCAGATCAGCTTCGGATAAGACTTTCTGTAATGCCTTTGGGTTCACTAACATATGTGGCCCATTGGCCTAATGGATAAGGCATCAGCCTTAGGAGCTGAGGATTGTGGGTTCGAGTCCCAACTGGGTCATCTTTCAAGCGTTGCATTTAAGCTGGCAGTGCAAGAAAGAAATTCAAGGACGATAGCTACACTGTAGACGTTAGAATAGAACTGGCAATTTCATGATATTGCTTTTAGTTTGTTTATGACTGTGTGTCAATGCCTCTTGATTCATCAGTGAACGAGGCCCAGTGGCCTAATGGATAAGGCATCAGCCTCCGGAGCTGGGAATTGTGGGTTCAAGTCCCACCTGGGTCATCACTCAGATCAGCTTCGGATAAGACTTTCTGTAATTCCTCTGGGTTCACTAACAGATGTGGCCCATTGGCCTAATGGATAAGGCGTCAGCCTCAGGAGCTGGGAATTATGGGTTCAAGTCCAACCTGGGTCATCACTCAGATCAGCTTCGGATAAGACTTTCTGTAATGCCTCTGGGTTCACTAACAGATGTGGCCCATTGGCCTAATGGATAAGGCCTCAGGAGCTGGGAATTGTGGGTTCAAGTCCCACCTGGGTCGTCTTTCAGGGCTTTCATTTAAGTGGGCTATGCAAGAAATTTCAGGATGATAACTTCAATATGACACTATAGCCCCAAGAATTAGCATAGAACTGGCAATTTCATGATATTGCTTTCAGTTTAGTTTGTTTCTGACTGTCTGTCAATGACTCTGGGTTCGAATCCCAATGTCATGATATCGCTTTTAGTTTGTTTATGACTGTGTGTCAATGCCTCTAGGTTCACCAGTGAACGAGGCCCAGTGGCCTAATGGATAAGGCATCAGCCTTCGGAGCTGAGGATTGTGGGTTCGAGTCCCACCTGGGTCATCTTTCAAGCATTGGATTTAAGCTGGCAGTGCAAGAAAGAAAATCAAGGACGATAACTTCACTGTAGACACAAGAATTAGAATAGAACTGGCAATTTCATGATATTGCTTTTAGTTTGTTTATGACTGTCTGTCAATGCCTCTTGATTTACCAGTGAACCAGGCCCAGTGGCCTAATGGAGAAGGCATCAGCCTTCGGAGCTGAGGATTGTGTGTTCGAGTCCCACTTGTGTTGTCATTCAAGAGTTGCAATTCAGCTGGCATTGCAAGAAAGAAATTCATTGGTGAACTTTTACTATAGACACAAGAATTAGCATAGAACTGGCATTTTTTTAAATAACTTTCAATTTAGCTTGCATCAGAATGTTAATGAATACCTCAGGCTTAATCAGAGAAAAGGTCCAGTTGTCTAATAAATAAGGCATCAACCTTCGGAGCTGGGGGTTGTGAATTAAATTACCACCTGAGTCGTCAATGAGAGGTTAGATTTAAGTTGGCTGCGCAACAGGTACCAAGATGATAAGTGCAAGGAGACACAATAGCTGTGACAAAGGAAAATGAGAGTTAGCATAGAACTGCCAACGGAACATGCGAACTAGCAATTTCATGAAAACTCTTTCAGTTTAGTTTGTTTCTGACTGTCTGTCAATGCCTCTGGGTTCACCAGTGAACAAGGCCCAGTGGCCTAATGCATCGGTCTTCAGAGCTGGGGATTGTGGGTTCATCTTTCAAGGTTGGTGTTTATGTTGGCAGTGCAAGGAAGAAATTCTAGGACGATAACGTCAATATGACACTATAGCCACAAGATTAATCATAAAATTGGCAAATTTCTGAAAACTCACTCAGTTCAGCTTGGATAAAACGGTCTGTAAATGCCTCTGTGTGGGCTTGTTGGAAAATACCCAGTGGCCAAACGGATAAAGCATCAACCTTCAGAGCTGAAGATTGTGGGTTCAAGTCATGAGAATTATCATAAAACAGGCAATTTTCTGAAATCTCACTCAGATCAGCTTCGGATAAGATTTTCTGTAATGCCTCTGGGTTCACTAACAGATGTGGCCCATTGGCCTAATTGATAAGGCATCAGCCTCAGGAGCTGGGAATTGTGGGTTCAAGTCCCACCTGGGTCGTCTTTCAGGGCTTTCATTTAAGTGGGCTATGCAAGAAATTTCAGGATGATAACTTCAATATGACACTATAGCCCCAAGAATTAGCATAGAACTGGCAATTTCATGATATTGCTTTCAGTTTAGTTTGTTTCTGACTGTCTGTCAGTGACTCTGGGTTCGAATCCCAACGTCATGATATCGCTTTTAGTTTGTTTATGACTGTGTGTCAATGCCTCTGGGTTCACCAGTGAACAGGGCCCAGTGGCCTAATGGAAAAGGCATCAGCCTTCGGCGCTGAGGATTGTGGGTTCGAGTCCCACCTGGGTCATATTTCAAGCGTTGCATTTTAGCTGGCAGTGCAAGAAACAAATTCAAAGACGATAACTTCACTGTAGACACAAGAATTAGAACAGAACTGGCAATTTCATGATATTGCTTTTAGTTTGTTTATGACTGTGTGTCAATGCCTCTTGATTCATCAGTGAATGAGGCCCAGTGGCCTAATGGATAAGGCATCAGCCTCCGGAGCTGGGAATTGTGGGTTCAAATCCCACCTGGGTCATCTTTGAGGGCTTTCATTTAAGTGGGCTATGCAAGAAATTTCAGGATGATAACTTCAATATGACACTATAGCCCCAAGAATTAGCATAGAATGGGAAATTTTATGATATTGCTTTCAGTTTAGTTTGTTTCTGACAGTCTGTCAATGACTCTGGGTTCGAATCCCACCTGGGTCATCTTTCAAGAGTTGCATTTAAGCTGGCAGTGCAAGACAGAAATTCAAGGACGATATCTTCATTGTAGACATAAGAATTAGCATAGAACTGGCAATGTCATGATATCGCTTTTAGTTTGTTTATGACTGTGTGTCAATGCATCTGGGTTCACCAGTGAACGAGGCCCAGTGGCCTAATGGATAAGGCATCAGCCTTCGGAGCTTAGGATTGTGGGTTCGAGTCCCACCTGGGTCATCATTTAAGCTGGCAGTGCAAGAAAGAAATTCAAGGACGATAACTTCACTGTAGACACAAGAATTAGAATAGAACTGGCAATTTCATGATATTGCTTTTAGTTTGTTTATGACTGTCTGTCAATGCCTCTTGATTTACCAGTGAACCAGGCCCAGTGGACTAATGGAGAAGGCAACAGCCTTCGGAGTTGAGGATTGTGGGATCGAGTCCCACTTGGGTCATCATTCAAGAGTTGCATTTCAGCTGGCATTGCAAGAAAGAAATTCATTGGTGAACTTTTACTATAGACACAAGAATTAGCATAGAACTGGCATTTTTTTAAATAACTTTCAATTTAGCTTGCATCAGAATGTTAATGAATACCTCAGGCTTAATCAGAGAAAAGGTCCAGTTGTCTAATAAATAAGGCATCAACCTTCGGAGCTGGGGGTTGTGAATTAAATTACCACCTGAGTCGTCAATGAGAGGTTAGATTTAAGTTGGCTGCGCAACAGGTACCAGGATGATAAGTGCAAGGAGACACAATAGCTGTGACAAAGGAACATGAGAGTTAGCATAGAACTGCCAACGGAACATGAGAACTAGCAATTTCATGAAAACTCTTTCAGTTTAGTTTGTTTCTGACTGTCTGTCAATGCCTCTGGGTTCACCAGTGAACAAGGCCCAGTGGCCTAATGCATCGGTCTTCAGAGCTGAGGATTGTGGGTTCATCTTTCAAGGTTGGTGTTTATGTTGGCAGTGCAAGGAAGAAATTCTAGGACGATAACGTCAATATGACACTATAGCCACAAGATTAATCATAAAATTGGCAAATTTCTGAAAACTCACTCAGTTCAGCTTGGAAAAGACGGTCTGTAAATGCCTCTGTGTGGGCTTGTTGGAAAATACCCAGTGACCAAACGGATAAAGCATCAACCTTCAGAGCTGAAGATTGTGGGTTCAAGTCATGAGAATTATCATAGAACAGGCAATTTTCTGAAATCTCACTCAGATCAGCTTCGGATAAGACTTTCTGTAATGCCTCTGGGTTCACTAACATATGTGGCCCATTGGTCTAATGGATACGGCATCAGCCTTCGGAGCTGAGGATTGTGGGTTCGAGTCCCACCTGGGTCATCTTTCAAGCGTTGCATTTAAGCTGGCAGTGCAAGAAAGAAATTCAAGGACGATAGCTACACTGTAGACATTAGAATAGAACTGGCAATTTCATGATATTGCTTTTAGTTTGTTTATGACTGTGTGTCAATGCCTCTTGATTCATCAGTGAACGAGGCCCAGTGGCCTAATGGATAAGGCATCAGCCTCCGGAGCTGGGAATTGTGGGTTCAAGTCCCACCTGGGTCATCACTCAGATCAGCTTCGGATAAGACTTTCTGTAATGCCTCTGGGTTCACTAACAGATGTGGCCCATTGGCCTAATGGATAAGGCATCAGCCTCAGGAGCTGGGAATTGTGGGTTCAAGTCCAACCTGGGTCATCACTCAGATCAGCTTCGGATAAGACTTTCTGTAATGCCTCTGGGTTCACTAACAGATGTGGCCCATTGGCCTAATGGATAAGGCATCAGCCTCAGGAGCTGGGAATTGTGGGTTCAAGTCCCACCTGGGTCGTCTTTCAGGGCTTTCATTTAAGTGGGCTATGCAAGAAATTTCAGGATGATAACTTCAATGTGACACTATAGCCCCAAGAATTAGCATAGAACTGGCAATTTCATGATATTGCTTTCAGTTTAGTTTGTTTCTGACTGTCTGTCAATGACTCTGGGTTCGAATGGCCCAGTGGCCTAATGGATAAGGCATCAGCCTTCGGAGCTGAGGAATGTGGGTTCGAGTCCCACCTGGGTCATCTTTCAAGCATTGCATTTAAGCTGGCAGTGCAAGAAAGAAAATCAAGGACGATAACTTCACTGTAGACACAAGAATTAGAATAGAACTGGCAATTTCATGATATTGCTTTTAGTTTGTTTATGACTGTCTGTCAATGCCTCTTGATTTACCAGTGAACCAGGCCCAGTGGCCTAATGGAGAAGGCATCAGCCTTCGGAGCTGAGGATTGTGTGTTCGAGTCCCACTTGTGTCGTCATTCAAGAGTTGCAATTCAGCTGGCATTGCAAGAAAGAAATTCAATGGTGAACTTTTACTATAGACACAAGAATTAGCACAGAACTGGCATTTTTTGAAATAACTTTCAATTTAGCTTGCATCAGAATGTTAATGAATACCTCAGGCTTAATCAGAGAAAAGGTCCAGTTGTCTAATAAATAAGGCATCAACCTTCGGAGCTGGGGGTTGTGAATTAAATTACCACCTGAGTCGTCAATGAGAGGTTAGATTTAAGTTGGCTGCGCAACAGGTACCAGGATGATAAGTGCAAGGAGACACAATAGCTGTGACAAAGGAACATGAGAGTTAGCATAGAACTGCCAACGGAACATGAGAACTAGCAATTTCATGAAAACTCTTTCAGTTTAGTTTGTTTCTGACTGTCTGTCAATGCCTCTGGGTTCACCAGTGAACAAGGCCCAGTGGCCTAATGCATCGGTCTTCAGAGCTGAGGATTGTGGGTTCATCTTTCAAGGTTGGTGTTTATGTTGGCAGTGCAAGGAAGAAATTCTAGGACGATAACGTCAATATGACACTATAGCCACAAGATTAATCATAAAATTGGCAAATTTCTGAAAACTCACTCAGTTCAGCTTGGAAAAGACGGTCTGTAAATGCCTCTGTGTGGGCTTGTTGGAAAATACCCAGTGACCAAACGGATAAAGCATCAACCTTCAGAGCTGAAGATTGTGGGTTCAAGTCATGAGAATTATCATAGAACAGGCAATTTTCTGAAATCTCACTCAGATCAGCTTCGGATAAGACTTTCTGTAATGCCTCTGGGTTCACTAACATATGTGGCCCATTGGTCTAATGGATACGGCATCAGCCTTCGGAGCTGAGGATTGTGGGTTCGAGTCCCACCTGGGTCATCTTTCAAGCGTTGCATTTAAGCTGGCAGTGCAAGAAAGAAATTCAAGGACGATAGCTACACTGTAGACATTAGAATAGAACTGGCAATTTCATGATATTGCTTTTAGTTTGTTTATGACTGTGTGTCAATGCCTCTTGATTCATCAGTGAACGAGGCCCAGTGGCCTAATGGATAAGGCATCAGCCTCCGGAGCTGGGAATTGTGGGTTCAAGTCCCACCTGGGTCATCACTCAGATCAGCTTCGGATAAGACTTTCTGTAATGCCTCTGGGTTCACTAACAGATGTGGCCCATTGGCCTAATGGATAAGGCATCAGCCTCAGGAGCTGGGAATTGTGGGTTCAAGTCCAACCTGGGTCATCACTCAGATCAGCTTCGGATAAGACTTTCTGTAATGCCTCTGGGTTCACTAACAGATGTGGCCCATTGGCCTAATGGATAAGGCATCAGCCTCAGGAGCTGGGAATTGTGGGTTCAAGTCCCACCTGGGTCGTCTTTCAGGGCTTTCATTTAAGTGGGCTATGCAAGAAATTTCAGGATGATAACTTCAATGTGACACTATAGCCCCAAGAATTAGCATAGAACTGGCAATTTCATGATATTGCTTTCAGTTTAGTTTGTTTCTGACTGTCTGTCAATGACTCTGGGTTCGAATGGCCCAGTGGCCTAATGGATAAGGCATCAGCCTTCGGAGCTGAGGAATGTGGGTTCGAGTCCCACCTGGGTCATCTTTCAAGCATTGCATTTAAGCTGGCAGTGCAAGAAAGAAAATCAAGGACGATAACTTCACTGTAGACACAAGAATTAGAATAGAACTGGCAATTTCATGATATTGCTTTTAGTTTGTTTATGACTGTCTGTCAATGCCTCTTGATTTACCAGTGAACCAGGCCCAGTGGCCTAATGGAGAAGGCATCAGCCTTCGGAGCTGAGGATTGTGTGTTCGAGTCCCACTTGTGTCGTCATTCAAGAGTTGCAATTCAGCTGGCATTGCAAGAAAGAAATTCAATGGTGAACTTTTACTATAGACACAAGAATTAGCACAGAACTGGCATTTTTTGAAATAACTTTCAATTTAGCTTGCATCAGAATGTTAATGAATACCTCAGGCTTAATCAGAGAAAAGGTCCAGTTGTCTAATAAATAAGGCATCAACCTTCGGAGCTGGGGGTTGTGAATTAAATTACCACCTGAGTCGTCAATGAGAGGTTAGATTTAAGTTGGCTGCGCAACAGGTACCAGGATGATAAGTGCAAGGAGACACAATAGCTGTGACAAAGGAACATGAGAGTTAGCATAGAACTGCCAACGGAACATGAGAACTAGCAATTTCATGAAAACTCTTTCAGTTTAGTTTGTTTCTGACTGTCTGTCAATGCCTCTGGGTTCACCAGTGAACAAGGCCCAGTGGCCTAATGCATCGGTCTTCAGAGCTGAGGATTGTGGGTTCATCTTTCAAGGTTGGTGTTTATGTTGGCAGTGCAAGGAAGAAATTCTAGGACGATAACGTCAATATGACACTATAGCCACAAGATTAATCATAAAATTGGCAAATTTCTGAAAACTCACTCAGTTCAGCTTGGAAAAGACGGTCTGTAAATGCCTCTGTGTGGGCTTGTTGGAAAATACCCAGTGACCAAACGGATAAAGCATCAACCTTCAGAGCTGAAGATTGTGGGTTCAAGTCATGAGAATTATCATAGAACAGGCAATTTTCTGAAATCTCACTCAGATCAGCTTCGGATAAGACTTTCTGTAATGCCTCTGGGTTCACTAACATATGTGGCCCATTGGTCTAATGGATACGGCATCAGCCTTCGGAGCTGAGGATTGTGGGTTCGAGTCCCACCTGGGTCATCTTTCAAGCGTTGCATTTAAGCTGGCAGTGCAAGAAAGAAATTCAAGGACGATAGCTACACTGTAGACATTAGAATAGAACTGGCAATTTCATGATATTGCTTTTAGTTTGTTTATGACTGTGTGTCAATGCCTCTTGATTCATCAGTGAACGAGGCCCAGTGGCCTAATGGATAAGGCATCAGCCTCCGGAGCTGGGAATTGTGGGTTCAAGTCCCACCTGGGTCATCACTCAGATCAGCTTCGGATAAGACTTTCTGTAATGCCTCTGGGTTCACTAACAGATGTGGCCCATTGGCCTAATGGATAAGGCATCAGCCTCAGGAGCTGGGAATTGTGGGTTCAAGTCCAACCTGGGTCATCACTCAGATCAGCTTCGGATAAGACTTTCTGTAATGCCTCTGGGTTCACTAACAGATGTGGCCCATTGGCCTAATGGATAAGGCATCAGCCTCAGGAGCTGGGAATTGTGGGTTCAAGTCCCACCTGGGTCGTCTTTCAGGGCTTTCATTTAAGTGGGCTATGCAAGAAATTTCAGGATGATAACTTCAATGTGACACTATAGCCCCAAGAATTAGCATAGAACTGGCAATTTCATGATATTGCTTTCAGTTTAGTTTGTTTCTGACTGTCTGTCAATGACTCTGGGTTCGAATCCCAATGTCATGATATCGCTTTTAGTTTGTTTATGACTGTGTGTCAATGCCTCTAGGTTCACCAGTGAACGAGGCCCAGTGGCCTAATGGATAAGGCATCAGCCTTCGGAGCTGAGGAATGTGGGTTCGAGTCCCACCTGGGTCATCTTTCAAGCATTGCATTTAAGCTGGCAGTGCAAGAAAGAAAATCAAGGACGATAACTTCACTGTAGACACAAGAATTAGAATAGAACTGGCAATTTCATGATATTGCTTTTAGTTTGTTTATGACTGTCTGTCAATGCCTCTTGATTTACCAGTGAACCAGGCCCAGTGGCCTAATGGAGAAGGCATCAGCCTTCGGAGCTGAGGATTGTGTGTTCGAGTCCCACTTGTGTCGTCATTCAAGAGTTGCAATTCAGCTGGCATTGCAAGAAAGAAATTCAATGGTGAACTTTTACTATAGACACAAGAATTAGCACAGAACTGGCATTTTTTGAAATAACTTTCAATTTAGCTTGCATCAGAATGTTAATGAATACCTCAGGCTTAATCAGAGAAAAGGTCCAGTTGTCTAATAAATAAGGCATCAACCTTCGGAGCTGGGGGTTGTGAATTAAATTACCACCTGAGTCGTCAATGAGAGGTTAGATTTAAGTTGGCTGCGCAACAGGTACCAGGATGATAAGTGCAAGGAGACACAATAGCTGTGACAAAGGAACATGAGAGTTAGCATAGAACTGCCAACGGAACATGAGAACTAGCAATTTCATGAAAACTCTTTCAGTTTAGTTTGTTTCTGACTGTCTGTCAATGCCTCTGGGTTCACCAGTGAACAAGGCCCAGTGGCCTAATGCATCGGTCTTCAGAGCTGAGGATTGTGGGTTCATCTTTCAAGGTTGGTGTTTATGTTGGCAGTGCAAGGAAGAAATTCTAGGACGATAACGTCAATATGACACTATAGCCACAAGATTAATCATAAAATTGGCAAATTTCTGAAAACTCACTCAGTTCAGCTTGGAAAAGACGGTCTGTAAATGCCTCTGTGTGGGCTTGTTGGAAAATACCCAGTGACCAAACGGATAAAGCATCAACCTTCAGAGCTGAAGATTGTGGGTTCAAGTCATGAGAATTATCATAGAACAGGCAATTTTCTGAAATCTCACTCAGATCAGCTTCGGATAAGACTTTCTGTAATGCCTCTGGGTTCACTAACATATGTGGCCCATTGGTCTAATGGATACGGCATCAGCCTTCGGAGCTGAGGATTGTGGGTTCGAGTCCCACCTGGGTCATCTTTCAAGCGTTGCATTTAAGCTGGCAGTGCAAGAAAGAAATTCAAGGACGATAGCTACACTGTAGACATTAGAATAGAACTGGCAATTTCATGATATTGCTTTTAGTTTGTTTATGACTGTGTGTCAATGCCTCTTGATTCATCAGTGAACGAGGCCCAGTGGCCTAATGGATAAGGCATCAGCCTCCGGAGCTGGGAATTGTGGGTTCAAGTCCCACCTGGGTCATCACTCAGATCAGCTTCGGATAAGACTTTCTGTAATGCCTCTGGGTTCACTAACAGATGTGGCCCATTGGCCTAATGGATAAGGCATCAGCCTCAGGAGCTGGGAATTGTGGGTTCAAGTCCAACCTGGGTCATCACTCAGATCAGCTTCGGATAAGACTTTCTGTAATGCCTCTGGGTTCACTAACAGATGTGGCCCATTGGCCTAATGGATAAGGCATCAGCCTCAGGAGCTGGGAATTGTGGGTTCAAGTCCCACCTGGGTCGTCTTTCAGGGCTTTCATTTAAGTGGGCTATGCAAGAAATTTCAGGATGATAAATTCAATGTGACACTATAGCCCCAAGAATTAGCATAGAACTGGCAATTTCATGATATTGCTTTCAGTTTAGTTTGTTTCTGACTGTCTGTCAATGACTCTGGGTTCGAATCCCAATGTCATGATATCGCTTTTAGTTTGTTTATGACTGTGTGTCAATGCCTCTAGGTTCACCAGTGAACGAGGCCCAGTGGCCTAATGGATAAGGCATCAGCCTTCGGAGCTGAGGAATGTGGGTTCGAGTCCCACCTGGGTCATCTTTCAAGCATTGCATTTAAGCTGGCAGTGCAAGAAAGAAAATCAAGGACGATAACTTCACTGTAGACACAAGAATTAGAATAGAACTGGCAATTTCATGATATTGCTTTTAGTTTGTTTATGACTGTCTGTCAATGCCTCTTGATTTACCAGTGAACCAGGCCCAGTGGCCTAATGGAGAAGGCATCAGCCTTCGGAGCTGAGGATTGTGTGTTCGAGTCCCACTTGTGTCGTCATTCAAGAGTTGCAATTCAGCTGGCATTGCAAGAAAGAAATTCATTGGTGAACTTTTACTATAGACACAAGAATTAGCATAGAACTGGCATTTTTTTAAATAACTTTCAATTTAGCTTGCATCAGAATGTTAATGAATACCTCAGGCTTAATCAGAGAAAAGGTCCAGTTGTCTAATAAATAAGGCATCAACCTTCGGAGCTGGGGGTTGTGAATTAAATTACCACCTGAGTCGTCAATGAGAGGTTAGATTTAAGTTGGCTGCGCAACAGGTACCAAGATGATAAGTGCAAGGAGACACAATAGCTGTGACAAAGGAAAATGAGAGTTAGCATAGAACTGCCAACGGAACATGCGAACTAGCAATTTCATGAAAACTCTTTCAGTTTAGTTTGTTTCTGACTGTCTGTCAATGCCTCTGGGTTCACCAGTGAACAAGGCCCAGTGGCCTAATGCATCGGTCTTCAGAGCTGGGGATTGTGGGTTCATCTTTCAAGGTTGGTGTTTATGTTGGCAGTGCAAGGAAGAAATTCTAGGACGATAACGTCAATATGACACTATAGCCACAAGATTAATCATAAAATTGGCAAATTTCTGAAAACTCACTCAGTTCAGCTTGGATAAAACGGTCTGTAAATGCCTCTGTGTGGGCTTGTTGGAAAATACCCAGTGGCCAAACGGATAAAGCATCAACCTTCAGAGCTGAAGATTGTGGGTTCAAGTCATGAGAATTATCATAAAACAGGCAATTTTCTGAAATCTCACTCAGATCAGCTTCGGATAAGATTTTCTGTAATGCCTCTGGGTTCACTAACAGATGTGGCCCATTGGCCTAATTGATAAGGCATCAGCCTCAGGAGCTGGGAATTGTGGGTTCAAGTCCCACCTGGGTCGTCTTTCAGGGCTTTCATTTAAGTGGGCTATGCAAGAAATTTCAGGATGATAACTTCAATATGACACTATAGCCCCAAGAATTAGCATAGAACTGGCAATTTCATGATATTGCTTTCAGTTTAGTTTGTTTCTGACTGTCTGTCAATGACTCTGGGTTCGAATCCCACCTGGGTCATCTTTCAAGAGTTGCATTTAAGCTGGCAGTGCAAGACAGAAATTCAAGGACGATATCTTCATTGTAGACATAAGAATTAGCATAGAACTGGCAATGTCATGATATCGCTTTTAGTTTGTTTATGACTGTGTGTGAATGCCTCTGGGTTCACCAGCGAAAGAGGCCCAGTGGCCTAATGGATAAGGCATCAACCTTCGGAGCTGAGGATTGTGGGTTCGAGTCCCACCTGGGTCATCTTTCAAGCATTGCATTTAAGCTGGCAGTGCAAGAAAGAAATTCAAGGACTATAACTTCACTGTAGACATTAGAATAGAACCGGTAATTTCATGATTTTGCTTTTAGTTTGTTTATGACTGTCTGTCAATGCCTCTTGATTCACTGGTGAACCATGCCCAGTGGCTTAATGGATAAGGCATCAGCCTTCTGAGCTGAGGATTGTGGGTTTGAGTCCCACTTGGGTCATCATTCAAGAGTTGCATTTCAGCTGGCATTGCAAGAAAGAAATTCAATGGTGAACTTTTACTATAGACACAAGAATTAGCATAGAACTGGCATTTTTTGAAATAACTTTCAATTTAGCTTGCATCAGAATGTTAATGAATACCTCAGGCTTAATCAAAAAAAAGGTCCAGTTGTCTAATAAATCAACCTTCGGAGCTGGTGGTTGTGAATTAAATTACCACCTGAGTTGTCAATGAGAGGTTAGATTTAAGTTGGCTGCGCAACAGGTACCAGGATGATAATTGCAAGGAGACACAATAGCTGTGACAAAGGAACATGAGAGTTAGCATAGAACTGCCAACGGAACATGAGAACTAGCAATTTCATTAAAACTCTTTCAGTTTAGTTTGTTTCTGACTGTCTGTCAATGTCTCTGGGTTCACCAGTGAACAAGGCCCAGTGGCCTAATGCATCGGTCTTCAGAGCTGAGGATTGTGGGCTCATCTTTCAAGGTTGGTGTTTATGTTGGCAGTGTAAGGAAGAAATTCTAGGACGATAACGTCAATATGACACTATAGCCACAAGATTAATCATAAAATTGGCAAATTTCTGAAAACTCACTCAGTTCAGCTTGGATAAGACGGTCTGTAAATGCCTCTGTGTGGACTTGTGGGAAAATATCCAGTGGCCAAACGGATAAGACATCAACATTCAGAGCTGAAGATTGTGGGTTCAAGTCATGAGAATTATCATAGAACAGGCAATTTTCTGAAATTTCACTCAGATCAGCTTCGGATAATACTTTCTGTAATGCCTCTGGGTTCACTAACAGATATGGCCTAGTGGCCCTCCGGAGCTGGGAATTGTGGGTTCAAGTCCAACCTGGGTCGTCTTTGAGGGCTTTTATTTAAGTGGGCTATGCAAGAAATTTCAGGATGATAACTTCAATATGACACTATAGCCCCAAGATATAGCATAGAACTGGAAATTTCATGATATTGCTTTCAGTTTAGTTTGTTTCTGACTGTCTGTCAGTGACTCTGGGTTCGAATCCCACCTGGGTCATCTTTCAAGCGTTAAATTTAAGCTGGCAGTGCAAGACAGAAATTCAAGGACCTTAACTTCACGGTAGACATAAGATTTAGCATAGAACTGGTGATGTCATGATATTGCTTTTAGTTTGTTTATGACTGTGTGTCAATGCCTCTCGGTTCACCAGTGAACGAGGCCCAGTGGCCTAATGGATAAGGCATCAGCCTTCGGAGCTGAGGATTGTGGGTTTTGAGTCCCACCTGGGTCATCTTTCAAGCGTTGCATTTAAGCTGGCAGTGCAAGACAGAAATTCAAGGACGATAACTTCACCGTAGACATAATAATTAGCATAGAACTGGCAACGTCATGATATCGCTTTTAGTTTGATTATGACTGTGTGTCAATGCCTCTGGGCTCAAAAGTGAAAGCGGCCCAGTGGCCCTTCGGAGCTGAGGATTGTGGGTTCGAATCCCACCTGGGTCATCTTTCAAGAGTTGCATTTAAGCTGGCAGTGCAAGACAGAAATTCAAGGACGATATCTTCACTGCAGACATAAGAATTAGCATAGAACTGGCAATGTCATGATATCGCTTTTAGTTTGTTTATGACTGTGTGTCAATGCCTCTTGATTCACCCGTGAACAAGACCCAGTGGCCTAATGGATAAGGCATCAGCCTTCGGAGCTGAGGATTGTGGGTTCGAGTCCCACCTGGGTTGTCATTCAAGAGTTGCATTTCAGCTGGCATCGCAAGAAAGAAATTCAGGGGTGAACTTTTACTATAGACACAAGAATTAGCATAGAACTAGCATTTTTTGAAATAACTTTCAATTTAGCTCGCATCAGAATGTTAATGAATACCTCAGGCTTAATCAGAGAAAATGTCCAGTTGTCTAATAAATAAGGCATCAACCTTCGGAGCTGGGGGTTGTGAATTAATTTACCACCTGAGTCGTCAATGAGAGGTTAGATTTAAATTGGCTGCGCAACAGGTACCAGGATGATAAGTGCAAGGAGACACAATAGCTGTGACAAAGGAACATGAGAGTTAGCATAGAACTGCCAACGGAACATGAGAACTAGCAATTTCATGAAAACACTTTCAGTTTAGTTTGTTTCTGACTCTCTGTCAATGCCTCTGGGTTCACCAGTGAACAAGGCCCAGTGGCCTAATGCATGGCCTTCAGAGCTGAGGATTGTGGGTTCATCTTTCAAGGTTGGTGTTTATGTTGGCAGTGCAAGGAAGAAATTATAGGACGATAACGTCAATATGACACTATAGCCACAAGATTAATCATAAAATTGGCAAATTTCTGAAAATTCACTCAGTTCAGCTTGGATAAGACGGTCTGTAAATGCCTCTGTGTGGACTTGTGGGAAAATATCCAGTGGCCAAACGGATAAGACATCAACGTTAAGAGCTGAAGATTGTGGGTTCATGTCATCAGAATTAGCATAGAACAGGCAATTTTCTGAAATCTCACTCAGATCAGCTTTGGATAAGACTTTCTGTAATGCCTATGGATTCACTAACAGATGTGGCCCAGTGGCCTAATGGATAAGGCATCAGCCTCAGGAGCTGGGAATTGTGGGTTCAAGTCCCACCTGGGTCGTCTTTGAGGGCTTTGTCAGTTGAGAAAAAATCTACAAGTTTTTGCAGTTAAAGATTCTGAAAATATGCTTATAAAAGTATCTGCTTATGCAGATGATATCACTGATTTTATAAGAAATACAAATAATGCTGAAGCATTAAAAGAAAGCTTAAATATTTATGAAAAGGCCTCATCTGCAAGGGTCTATTGGAATAAAAGTGAAGGTTTCATTATGAGGAACTGGCAAGAGGAGTCTCCTCCAGTACTCCTAGGTGGAGTTAAATGGGGTAAAGAAGGGTTAACATTTTTAGGGGTGTATCTAAGGAAAGAAAGAAATAAGGAAACTAACTGGGATGGCTTGATAGAAAAAGTGTGTGGAAAATTGTCCAAATGGAAGTGGGTGTTCTATGATTTTCCTTTTCTATTTTTCTGAATTGGAATTCGTAATTCAGTTACACATATTTTTCTTTCTTCCTTTCTCTTGTTCATCATGTTTTCAACACTCAGAATCAGATTTTGATCAGTTCTGTCAGAAAGCTGCTAGTATTAACAGGGAACTTGAACTAGAAGCTCAATGCTGAACTTGAATATGTTGCCAGGGAAGCTGAAGTCCATCAAAGGTTCAACACTTCACAGGTAATGTTGAAGACATTTAGTTATAACTGATTTACTTTAATTAATCCCTACTTAATGTGTTAATATGTGTTAATGTGTCCTTACTTTCAAATATTTTGTTCACAGATCATTTTTAACACACTGTCTCAACATGAAGGCTATGTATTAAAACAACAAAAACATTTTCCTTTTTCATTATTTCAGTTGAAAAGGTAGACCAAAGGAAGACCTGTCATATTCTTGTCAAACCCGTCTTGTTTGTGGAGAGGGATGAATTTGAATCTTGTGCGTTTACGGAGAAGACTAAAAGCTGCAACGGCAAACATTTCCAATCGTACGTCTGTGTTGGTGTGATCAGCTCAGTGTTATTTTTGGCAGCCCTTTTAGTTTTAGTCTTAGTCTTTTGAACAAAAATGCTTTTTAGTTTTAGTCACATTTTAGTCACTTATAAACTTGATAGTTTTAGTCAAGTTTTAGTCGACAAAAACACAAAAAGGTTTTAGTCAAGTTTTAGTTGACGAAAACACAAAAAGGTTTTAGTCAAGTTTTAGTCAATTTTAGTAAAAAACAAAAAAGTAGTCTTTAACAAATTAATTTAGGTTAAAAAGTATTGGAAATGGACTTAGGTTTGACAGGTTGCAACGAGTGTTGCAATTCATAAAACAACAGTTAACCTTAAAAGCTTTGCATAATAAACTAGACTTTCTCATTGATGGAGATGCAGTGCTGCCAAGCTGTACTTCATGGTCGCATTGGCCAGAAACCTTTTATCCACATATTTCAAGTTATATTTTTTCCATGAATTGATGCCCCTCGGAAATTTTTAGCACATTGCCTATTTTCACCAGTAATCACAGTAATAAAGGAATGGTTTAAAGTTTAAACAGCAAAAAAACGTTGAGCTACTACAATATTACACACAGATAAAGTGGTAACAGTGGAATCACTGTTTTACTCCAAAAAAGCCAGGAATAAAAACATTCTTACTTTGGCAATTGTGGCTTTATTTGAGAAATTGCTAAAGTGCAATGAACGTCGTGCCCAAAATATAAGCTATTGATGAACACATACTTATGCTCTACAACTTGTGCTTCAACTTGTCTGCCAGTGCAACAACAAGATGCATATTATTTGTAAACACAAACATCATACAACCCTGTCTAATAAAAGTGACACAAACATTCAGGGATGCATACACATGTATGGTCAAAAAAGAGAGAGTTATCGAAGCCCTCACCCCGCAGCAAATATCACAATTTTATATTATATATGAATGTCAAGAGCTAAGTGTATGTATTTATATAGCCTACACTAATAATATACAATTAAATTATGATCATTTTAAATGTATTGTGTAGGCTAAGTATAAAATATGGAACATAAAAAATATAGGCTTTTAATAATCTTTCAGTGCGCAAAACCATGATAATATGAAACGCTTCAAAACAGAGCGCACAAAGCGCGTATGCACATCGCGGGTGCAGAATGATGTGCTCAAAGCAACATGGAGTAACAGTGTGCTGCGCTGCTCAAGTGCGCATTTAAAAGTACGTGCAACCCAGGGGGCAAGGAACTCGACCGGAAGTTGGATTTCTGTTGAGACATTCAGATGGTAGAGTCAGAATTTGGTGTAAACAGAATGAGCACATGGATCTATCATGCCTTGTTACCACTGTGCAGGCTGGTGGTGGTGGTGGAGAATGGTGTGGGGGATGTTTTCTTGGCACACTTTAGGCCCCTTAGTGCCAGTTGGGAATCATTTAAATGCCACGGCCTACCTGAGCATTGTTTCTGATGTAGCGTATCAGACCCGAACCAGACTAATTAAAGAGTCGATCAGGACTGTGGTTGAAACACGATCCGAATTCCTCAGAAAGGCAACAGGAGGTCATAAATCATTCCGTGCCACAAGTCCGAAGCGAGATAACCAACCAACCAACTTTTTTACAGAACAGCTCTCAATATTAACACCATTAGAACAATTATTGGCTATTTCAATTCGGAGAAGAGATTGTCAAATTTGGGGCAAGTAATTGAGATTCAACGCTGGACATCACATGTAAATCCATGAGAGTAATACTCAAGATTCTTGGACTGACTTTCCCCACCTAGCAGAACCAGACTGAAATTCCTGGGGGGGGCTTTTAACCTCTGGTCTCCATAGAAAGACTTTATGTCAGAGAATGGCACATAAACTCTCTTTTCTAGATATAAATGGACCAAAATGAACTCAAACTACTAATAAATGAATATCAGTCCATCGCTTAACTCCATATTCATTTATAAAGTATGTAACCCACACATTTGACTATCATGTTATAATCACTTATTGTGTATGTCTTTTAATAACTATTGGATAGCTTAAAGGTGCCATCTGTAATGTTTGGCAAAAAAAATCAAGTCCTACACCACATTCCATACCAGATGGGGGCAATATGCCTCAATAAAGTGAATTGGTCTACTCTAGAGTAACAAATGAGAAACGGCATAGTCTCTATGCTCCGCCCCTACTTTCACAACAACACTACAGCCATAGCCGAAGCCTAACTGTGCGTTCACACCGCCGGCGTCTAGAGCGTCAAAAATTCGCTCTTGCCGCTCTGCTCACGACGCTGCAGAAAGATTTGTGAGCGCTCAGATGCTCTAATGTAGATCGAATGCCTTTTTTGTATTTAAAGCGGCCGCAAAGCAAACAAGCTTGTTGATCTTGTGCAGACTAACCACAAGGAGTTATAAGTTAACCTCATTAAATATTGTTGTGGACGAAATATTATGATCCTTTACTTAAAATGAACAATCTCAGACACCTTGGTCCACATATCACTTTTAATTTATTTTTTATGTCCTTGTACGCAAACAGGGACACATCATAGATTAATACAAACGCTAAACAGCAATAATCAACCTGTCTTTTATTCTGCTTGGAAACTAATGTGCTAACTCTCAAGCATTCACCGTGAGACACACACAATTGACTCTTTTCACACGCTTTCACGCCACACATAAATTTTTTCACGCACAGAAAAACCACGAAGCAAACAGGACATGGAGACCAACAGACTAGACAGAGCAGGTTAGTCATGATATAATAAAATGGGTAACGTTAAGTTATAGCTAGCTCATTATCAAACGCAGCTACGGTTAGCCATCGCTAACATTAGCACGTTTATCGAACAGCCTTCGATTCATTTCTATGTTATAACTTCCCGAAAACAAATGAACAAACATATAAAACAAACTTCTAGCGAAATACTAACAGCATCTAACTTATCAATCGAAAAGAAATGTTGCAAGTTCAGAGTCGAACCTCATTTCTTTGAGGTCCATCAGTTGCCTCCAGCGATTAAAAGCAGTGCCGATGTTTACTCTGGTTCGGCTCCTTTTCTTATCGGATTTGATTTGTGATTCCGAGCGCGGTTGTTTCCCTGTAGCGGGTGGGGGTCTCTTGCCAAGGGCTTGAGCCATAATTTCTCTCTCTTCCCTGAACTGAAATGAAGTACTGTGCTGTACTTTCCACATGAATGACATCAGGTTCAGGCACGCCCACAAGACGTGCAAGTTATTTGTGTATTGCAGGTTGGCTGGTGGTTATGTTGCTCGCATACCGCCTCCCATGGCTGAAACAGGTATTACGACACCTGTCGAGCCGGGGCTAGTAATACTAATGCTAACTAAGGTTGATATCTCTGCAGCACTATAACTTGACATTTTTTTAATGACATCATCGCCCTTATTTCTTCTCATTCTTTTGATGCGTGTAGGTCATGTTATGGATATTTTTACCTCAATTTTTGCATATGGCACCTTTAAGGATACATATTCATGTTTCATATGTACGTGTTTGAATCTGTTAGCTTGAAACAGTCCTGACGTCAGTTATTAGTTAAATGTATCATATTCTTGTTATAGGAATCATGTCCAAAATTATACCCTACAAAAGCGGGAAAATTCGGATCACGTGCTTGATGAGATAACATATGATTTATGATACCCTCGAGCAAAGAAGATATCTGATTGGTCAAGACAACATTTGAGGTGTGGCCAGCAGGCCAGTTTAAATACTTAGGACACCATAAAATCTTGTTTTTAGCTTCTAGCTTTGCTTCTTAGCTTTTGCTATTAGTCATGTTGTCTTTTAGCTTGTAGCATTGCTACCTAGCTTTTGCTTTTAGCCATGCTTTTAGTCATCACTGTTCTCTGAGTGCGGTTCCAGCGTGCTTCGGCCTGCTGCAACTTAGCCACGATGAGAAGAAACACCACCTAGTCTCGTCAAACTTTACTTCTGTTATTTAACTTCAGTTTCTTTTCTTTTCCATTTGAGAGTTTAGTGTTCTGAGTTAAGTTTTGTAACGCTGTGTCTCCAAGTCTGACCTCGAGTGCCCGTTCAACTTCAACCAGCCCACAAAACTCTGCGTCTTCAGCCAACGCCCAACCACGGGCTTCCCAAGATGTCACTTCATCGACTACTGAACTTCCAGCCAATCAGCGACATCGGGAAACCCCCTTTACACAGGAGACGCAAGTAGTACCTCCAGTCTCTGATCTATACTGGTGTATATAATATAATTTATCCTCAGTGAGGAACTCAATGCTAGGTTTAATTAAGTGATTGATGGCTGTTCATGTCTATGCAATTTTACGTATTGCTGTAAACTTGGGATTTCACATTTTCATTCTCTTAAACTCATTCTTCCCTAAATTTCTATCTTCCTGCAACTTGTATAAATGTCTGAGCGTATGTGCTTATGTGTTAGATTAGTTTGTCTTAGATATATCTAATAAAGCCTTATTCATATTGAAAAGAGAAGTATCTTGTGTTTTGTGCTGAGAAGTGAATATCTTAAACTGCCGATCTTGTTACTGTGCTAATTTATATTGTTTTCACTATACTTTGGATATTAATATCCAGTGCAGATTTGATGCTAAACGGCTCATGCAGTGAATTGCAGGGCGTCTCAGTGATCAGGTATGAAACAGTGATTCTGTTCAAATTCCCTTTAAAATCTTAAATGATTCCCTTTGAGCTAAATTGACCTGTTTCCCTTACACTGACCATGTCAATCCCTTTATGACCACTATGTACCCATCCTCTGATGGCTACTTCCAGCAGGATAATGTTCCTGTGGCACAGTGGTAGAGCATTGCATTAGCAGCGCAAAAGGTTTTGAGTTTGAGTCCCAGGGAACACATGTTAGGTCAAAAATGTATAGCCTGAATACACTAAGTTGGTCTGGATAAAAGACACATGCCTTTGGTGTGAGAGACCCAGGTTCGAATCCACTGTGAGATACCAATGTGTCCCTGAGCAAGACACTTAACCCCTAATTGCTCCAGAGGCATGCGACCTCTGACATATATAGCAATTGTAAGTCACTTTGGATAAAAACGTCAGCTAAATAAATAAAAAAAATTAATGCACCATGTCACAAAGCTCGAATCATTTAAAATTGGTTTCTTGAACATGATAATGAGTTCACTGTACTAAAATGGCCCACCAGATCTCAACCCAATAGAGCATCTTTGGGATGTGGTGGAACGGGAGCTTAGTGTCCTGGATGTGCATCCCACAAACCTCCATCAACTGCAAGATGCTATCCTAACAATATGGGCCAACATTTCTAAAGAATGCTTTCCGCACCTTGTTGATTCAATCCCACGTTGAATTAAGGCAGTTCTGAAGGGGAAAGGGGGTCAAACACAGTATTAGTATGGTGTTCCTAATAATCCTTTGGGTGAGAGTGTATATATATATATATATATATATATATATATATATATATATATATATATATATATATATATATATATATATATAAATATATATAAATTTTTCTAATAAAAAATAAAGAGAATACAAAAAAATTAGAAAGGTAGTTAATTATTATTATTATTATTTATTTATTATTTTTTTTAAGAATATAATAAGAATAGTAAGTGCTAAATTTAGAGGGTCAAATAAAGACGGAAGAGGTGTGTTTTAAGCAGATTCTTGAAAATGGCTAAGGACTCATCTGCTCGGATTGAGTTGGGCAGATCATTCCACCAGGAGAGATCATTTAATTTAAAAGTCCATAAAAGTGACTTTGTGCTTTTTGGGGATGGCACAATCAAGTGACGTTCACTAGCTTCTAGGGAGCACATAAGTCTGAAGTAATGAATTTAGGTAAAGGGGTGCAGAGCCAGTGGTGGTTTTGTATCAAACATCAATGCCTTGAAATTTATGCAAGCAGTTATTGGTAGCCGGTTCAAATTGATAAACAGAGGTGTGATGTGTATTCTTTACGGCTCATTAAAAATTAATCTTGCTGCCACGTTCTGGATTTATTGTAAAGGCTTGATAGAACTGGCTGGAAGACCTGGCTAGAGAGCATTGCAATAGTCCAGCCTGGACAGAACAAGAGCTGAACAAGGAGTTGTGCAGCATGTTCCAAAAGAAAGGGCCTGATATTCTTAATGTTGAATAAAGCAAATCTGCAGAACCGGACAGTTTTAGCAATGTGATCTGAGAAAGTTAGCTGATCAATCATAACTCCAAGGTTTCTGGATGTTTTTGAAGGAGTTATGGTTGATGTGCCCAACTTGATGGTGAAATTGTGATAAAACGATCGGTTTTCATGCACTGAAAACCCTAATAAGTTGACTGAACTAAATTTATTGAGTAAACTTGTTGCCTCAATTTAATTGAGTAATGGAGTCTCCCAAAACTTACATATTTAAGTTTATTTAACTTGACGGTTTTGTAGACTACCTAAATCCCTCAGAGGTTTATTTGTTGATACTTGATTCATTTGAAGTCACCATTGTGGTGGAAAGTGTTTGGTTTAGTTGGGATCTTGGTCCAGTTACTTCTTGTGTTAATTTGTCTCTTGCTGCTGTATTGGTGTATTTTAAAACGCTGTTTTTGTGGTGAAAAAAGACAAATTTAAATGAGCTCAGGTGTTATTTGATGTTTTTTGTTGATGAGAGAGTCATCACATAATACGTATTTGAGATCATAAAATAAGTTTTGTTTGATATTTTTAACAGGCACCAGGAGTAAAATACTTATTTTAAAGATGGACGAAATGAATGCGTTTGAAATAATTTGAGTAAAAGAATCAATCAAGTTTTCACACACACAGACTTCTAGATGTAGCATATGCATCACAATAATGGTGACAAACAAAAGAGCTCCATAGCACAAACTCATCCTTATTTTCCAGCCTTTTTTTGTTCTGATTGTCACCATTGATGTGATGCATATCCAAAATCTTGATGTCTGTTTGTGACGACATGATCGGTTTTCTAAAAGTAAGTACATTGTTTTATCTACAAAGTTTATATCCATAAAAGTATATCCATAGTTGCAGCAATACATTTTATTTTACTATAATAAGTCACCATTACAAGCAAGATATGTGTATGTTAGATCTCAACTCTCTTTGCCACAGTAACAGTGTTTTACAACACACAAGTTACAGTAGCAAGAGACAAGCTTACACCAACAAAGAGCTGATAACACCTGAGCTCTTTTAAACTTTGTCTTTCTTCGCCACAAAAACAGCATTTTAAAATATACTGTTATAGCAGCAAGAGACAAGCGAACATAAGAAGTATCTGGACCAAGATCCCAACTAAACCAAACATTTTCCACCACAATGGTGACTTCAAATGAATCAAGTATGCACATTTAAACCTCTATTAATTCTCAATAAGAGCTTCTCTAGATGTCTGACAGAAATAAAGTCACAGAACCTTGTAAGGAGGATATGTGAACATCTATATCGAATGTACAGAAGACATAAAAAACATTAAAAAAGACGTCATAAAAACATTCTCTCCTCAGTGGATGTCTTTTCAATGTCTGCAAAGACATAAAAATACTTTTTTTTTTTTTTTTTTTTACAGTGCAGTATAGGGTTTACTGTATTTTCATAAATATTGTGACAGTTTGTCAAAAGGTCAAAGTGTAAATATGCTGTTATTTGTTTTACTTCAGTCTGCTGTCAAAATTAAGAACATCATTTTCAGTTAAATTTACATGTTGAGTTAACTTAAATATATAAGTACACTTGAAATTAGTACCAAGTTAAGTGAACATAATTGTTTAAGTACATTAAATTAGCATCAAGTTTGGTGAACTGAGTGATTTAAGTACAATCTACAAAACCGTCAAGTTAAATAAACTTAAAAATGTAAGTTTTGGGAGACTCCATTACTCAATTAAATTGAGGCAACGAGTTTACTCAATCAATTTAGTTCATTCAACTTATTAGGGTTTTCTACAAAACCGTCAAGTTAAATAAACTTAAATATGTAAGTTTTGGGGGACTCCATTACTCAATTAAATTGAGGCAATGAGTTTACTCAATCAATTTAGTTCATTCAACTTATTAGGGTTTTCGATCTAACGAGTTAAGCAGTAACTTTAGCTGTCATGTTCTTTCGCTCAAAGGAAAACGATTGGGCCACTTCATCAAATACTTAAGTTGTAATTTCAATAATCATCTCAAAATCACGTACCACAAGGATTTAAATTAACATATTTCACCAGTAGAAATCATGCAAAACAACTTTATATCTACATAATTTTAGTCACCGAACATAGTACACGAAGAAAAACTTCCTCTTGAAATGTAGTTCAGCAACCAAACAGACCAAAAGGACGAATTTTGTAACCCACCAATCAGTGCTTTTGTTCTCTTGTTGCTAGGCAGAATTTCTCCAATGGCCAATCACATTAAAGGAAGAACAGAGTGACGTTGAGTTTTTCGAAAGGATTACTCATGATTTTGAGCTCACAACACTTGAAATCTTAAGTTTATGCATTTTGAAGGTAAATTAGTTAAATTAACTCATATTTTTAAGTGACAGGGCCAAAATGCAAAATTTTAAGTAATGTTTAGTCAACATTACTTGATTTTTTAAGTCAAGGCAATATTAGGGTTTACAGTGTGTTTCTACAATATTTAGTAGTAGCTTATGGTGGTGACTGTCAGTTTGTGCACGTTTGACAGGATAAAAAAAAACAAAAAAACAAAAAACAAAGACATAGTCAGCTAGACGATGAACATTATTAATTAATAGTTATTATATGATGCAGTCACACATGTAGCAATAATTGTTAGTTCTGTTTGTTGATTCAGGGTTAGCATCATCTGAGGTCCTCTGAGGGTCAGCATCATCTCTTCTCAGGTGTTCTGGATCCAGACTGGAGGTTGTGTAAATCCTAGTTACCACGGGATGTAAATCCTGTGGCAAAACATAGAAACAAAATAGAGACATCATTAGCATAGCTGCTGATCCAACAAAGTAAAATTAGTTTAACCCAAGCTAATGAATAAAAATGCACATTTGATCAGATGCAACTACACTCACAATTTAAGAGATACATTATTTGAATGCTTGGCGAAAGAGATGCGTTTTTAATCTAGATTTAAATAGAGAGAGTGTGTCTGAACCCCGAACATTATCAGGAAGGCTATTCCAGAGTTTGGGTGCCAAATGTGAGAAAGCTCTACCTCCTTTAGTGGACTTTGCTATCCTAGGAACTACCAAAAGTCCAGCGTTTTGTTACCTTAGGGTGCGTGATGGGTTGTAACGTGGTAGAAGGCTAGTTAGGTACGCAGGAGCTAAACCATTTAGGGCCTTTCTAATGTTATCTATTTTATCAGTGAAGAAATTCATGAAGTCATTACTATTTAACATTGGTGGAATATTTGAATCAGGTGGCATCTGGTAATTTGTTAATTTAGCCACTGTGCTAAATAAAAACCTTGGATTGTTTTGGTTATTTTCAATGAGTTTGTGTATATGTTCTGTCCTAGCAGTTTTTAGAGCCTGCCTATAGCTGGACATACTGTTTTTCCACACAATTCTAAAAACTTCCAAGTTAGTTTTTCTCCATTTGCGTTCAAGACTACTTGCGTTCAAGAGTTACTTTCTTGAGAGAGTGAGTATTACTGTTATACCATGGCACAGTGAGTTAACATCCAGTAAGAAATGTCTGTTCGACAAGCTGAGATGCGAGTAGCTACCGTTGGATCATCAGGATGGAATGAGATGTAGAGTTTAGTGTCATCAGCATAGCAGTGGTAAGAAAAGCAATGTTTCTGAATGACAGAACAAAATGATGCCATGTAGACAGAGAAGAGAAGTGGTCCAAGAACTGAGCCCTGAGGCACCCCAGTACTGAGACGTTGCGACTTGGACACCTCACCAAGATACTTTAAAGAACCTATCTGATAGGGAAGACTCAAACCACTGTAGTGCGGTTCCTGAGATGCCCTTTGTCAGTAGTGTTGACAGGAGGATTTGGTGGGTAACCGTGTCAAAAGCAGCAGACAGATCAAGCAAGATAAGTATTGAAGATTTCGAGTCTGCTCTTGCCAGTCTTAGGGCTTCAACAACTGAGAGCAAGGTAGTCTCAGTTATGTCCACTTCTGAAACCAGATTGGTTGCTGTCAAGCAGGTTGTTCTTTGTGAAAAAGGTAGAGACTTGGTTGAACACAGCTCGTTCAAGTGTTTTTGCAATGAAAGGAAGGGAAACTGGTCTGTAGATCTATAAAAGAATACCTACTGTATTCTACATGCCAACTAATTCAAAATGGTAATGTAGTGGGGAGAGGTGAGGACCCAAAAGGGAAATGTAAATGAAGACTTTTAATAGAGAATAGCAATGTAACAGAAAAAAACAGTCTTCAGATAAATAACAAAAGGCAGCCGATGAGCAGGCACACAAACAGTGAACAAAGTCTCTCTTCGAAGTAAATCAACAAACAGAAAGTCCTTCCTTGTAAACGGATCAGCACACAGTCAGCGTGCAGTGAAAGGCGCGATAGAGAAGAGATAATGAGAAACAGCTGATGAAGTGTGAGAGTGTAACAAGATGACCAGCAGAGGGGAAAAAAAGGGGAAGGCAAACCGAAACCATGACAGGTAATGTAAAAATTATAAATTTTTTTGTTTTTCTTTTTAACATTATTTAATTAATTGCATCAACTTAATGTTACTGAATTGCTAATTTATATATATATATATATATATAAATGGGGAAGTCATGGGGAAGTCGTGACCTAATGGTTAGAGGGTTGGACTCCCAATCGAAGGGTTGTGGGTTCTAGTCTCGGGCCGGATGGAATTGTGGGTGGGGGGAGTGCATGAACAGCTCTCTCTCCACCTTCAATACCACGACTTAGGTGCCCTTGAGCAAGGCACTGAACCCCCAACTGCTCCCCGGGCGCCGCAGCATAAATGGCTGCCCACTGCTCTGGGTGTGTGCTCACAGTGTGTGTGTGTGTGTTCACTGCTCTGTGTGTGTGCATTTCGGATGGGTTAAATGCAGAGCACAAATTCTGAGTATGGGTCACCATACTTGGCTGAATGTCACTTCACTCTCATTCTCTCACTCTTTCTGATAGAACTGATCAAAATCTGGCAACCTTTTTCTTAGCTTCCGTTTCTATGATGACTCTGTTGAGAATGTGTTGACCGTGGACATGCTCTGAGCTGACTTATTCCGAGATACATTTTTGGAACCAGCATACCATAAGTAAGCTAGGTTTGGGTTAACTAACTGAGAGATCAGGGTATACGTGACTGTAAGTTAACCTTGCTTTCGGGCATACCACCTGCACTGCCTGGGAAGTATGTCAGAATCCTGGCTACATTAAATTACAGATGAATAAAAATGACTCAAAGGCTGATGCATGTGATCAACAACTTTTTTTTTGCTCTTTTTAAGTCAGTCCAAAAAGCATCAAAATTGTAAGGGTTGTTGTGCAAATATTCAGCACTCAGAACTTCATCCATGCATATTTTTGAACTAAAACATTTGCACCACAAAAAAGGAGGTTTTGAGTTATTTTTCAAAACTATCAAATTATTTAAAATGTTTAGTGTGTAGTAGATTTGTGAGAATTGGGGGTTGTGACACCATTGAGTTATTGAACTGTCACTGACCTGTTGGACCCATCTGCAAATATACTCCCTTTACATTGGGTGTACTATCATCTCAGCATGGGCCGATACACGATTTTGACGGTATGATAACTTAAAGCTAAATTATCACAGTTTCACTGTATTGTGGATACAGTTCTTACATTAATTATTTTTAGATGTCTGGGTAAAAATCGTTTTTTTTCCCCCATGAACAATATATTGAATTTTTTAAGCAACACAAGAAACATTTGCAACACACAAATGACTTTTTTTCCTTGATTTTTTTCTCAAGTGTTTGCTGAATTGATGGTTGATTTGCTGCTAGAGCTATTGCTGCCCTAAAAAGAAAATAAAGTAATACTTAATTTAACCTAAATCTATGATTACCTTTTTTTAATTTAACTTTATCTTTTAATTATAGTACTTATGTAAGATATTTTAATGGTATATATAATTTTACATATAATTGATTGGGTTGTTTACATTCAGTATATAATTGGTTGGGTGATTGGTTTATTAAATTATACAATTTGAAGCAAAAACAGAATGTTCTGACCAAACATCCCTAAAATAAACAAAAGAAGCAGACAAACTGGATGAGAACGCACATACACCAAATACACTCAGGAGGAGCTTATGTAACAGCAGCGAAATGGTATCTTTGATTTCCACAGGAGGAAGTTTAAGCACCAGTTTAAGTTTTGTGCTTTCCACACAAATTACCTTTTGGAAAGTGATTGCAGTGCAGTTTGTGCAAGTTCCGAATAGAGAGTTGCTGAAATAAAACATTTAGTGGCCAATAACTGATCTAAAATTGTGGTATACCTTGAAAGCAGGTAATCGGTTCATGCCTACAGTGAATGAGGATTGCTTTTGGGATTGCTTCCACTTTAAGATGAGACTTACTGTGACTGGATTAAACGTTTGACATTTGCATTTGTGGGGATATAACTGCAGTCACTGGATATTGATAAGGACACCCCTAATAAATGGTACTTTCCTAGTAAAGGAAAGTAATTTTTCGAATAGCCCTGTGATAGACCATTTAAGGGGGGTAGTAGCACCATTTGTAAAGAATAATAGAAGCAGAGAACAATATAAGAAACAAGCATAGCAAATCAAACAAATAATGAAATACAGAAATTGCAGAATGTAGATTTATATGATGAGATAATATGTTAGCATTGGTCAAGGATGCAAGTTTTACACAGTGTGTGTGTGATCAACATTCAAGACTTGTCTATTTATGCATTTTTAATGTGCATTAGTGTGGATGTCTGTCAATGCGCATGTGCAGGGTTAATTGTGCATTATTAATGTTTGTCCATGCCAGACAAAGATTGTGTTACTCTATATACACATGTGGGAACACGTCTACACCTAAAATATTAATGCCTCTTCTTTAACTTTTACAACTAGATAATATTTTGGAATGTAAAGAATGTAATAAACAATTAACATATTGAGACATTCAAGCAAATACAGAACATGAGCCCATTTGCCAACAAATACAAGACTGTAGGAATTAATGTTTGAAAAAAAAAAAAAAACCAATCAATTACTAACTGGTCTTTTGACACATAGTGTTAGACAGTATGAAATATCAATTGATTATATATTTAAAGTGTACACGGTCTAGGTTGCCTTGGCCATGACAAGGATACTCATGAGGAAGACCATGATGAAAAACACCCACATGAAGAACCTGTCCATCACCTTGGCAACCTTCTTCCATTCAGCCCCTTTGGCCTGGTGTGCCCTCTGCTCTCTGAAACAGTTAGCTATGTACTCAATGTTTCGCACCACTTTCTGATGTTGGCCACAGATGCATACACATCCTGTGCCAGTGGTAATCTTATTGTTACTATCTGCTCCAAAGGTTTTGCTGTAGCTATTATTGTGGTGATACCCAACTCCACTGAGATAACCATTGCCATGATCGTAGGTGTACCCAGCAAGTTTTTCTGGAATGGAAAGTTCACTATCTTTGAGTTTTTCCTGGCTTGTCAGTGGGAGCTTTTCACTTCCATCTCGGCCAATGTAATGTGTGTGTTTTGGATGATGGGCATTCTGTCGAATAGGGGAATTTGAAGACGAGCGGGTCCTCCTTCCCTGGTTCTGCCTCTGTTGTCGATAGTCACTGCTGTTGTGATGGTACCCATTCCCATGCCTGTGGTCTCCGTGATTGTACCCATTAAACTGACTGCGGTTTCTGTCATCATGGTGACAGTCTCCATAAAACCCTTTGTCAAAATACCCATCTCTCTCAAGGCTAGCCAGTGGGTCTTCAGAGAACAATGTGCCTCGGTCACTTTCAGGTGTGGTACAGTTCTCCCCTACCTCATACACAAAGAAGATCTTCGACATGAAATCTATTATCAGGACTTTGGCCCAGTGTGGCACCGGTTTGGCTTCCGCTCCACAGAAGTGTATATTCATGATAAAGATAGTTAAAGATGTAGAGGCTGTTATCATGGTCATCGTTGCAATGTAGTATTTTCCTATAGGAAAGACAGACAAGGGATAAATAACAAAGATGCTATCAATACTTATGACAAAGGATAAACAATAGACATTGTTTTTCTTTGCATGTCACATTATATTTTAACATATCAATAAAAATTATATTAATTAAATATCTTATTTTTGATAATTTAGTGACAATCTTAATTTTATTTATTCATTGATTGATTAATATAGCATTTTTTTCAATTGTCTATAACACCCAGCTACAGCCAGAACCACAATTTATTAATTTCCAGTAGAGTCTTACCAAGACTATGATGTATAATATATACTCTGCTTTCACTTCACTTCACAAATTGAAAGTTAATAGCAACTTACACTAGGGGGTCAACTGGGCCATGAATAAAGTATTTAAAGCTGCAGTCTGTAAGTTTTTCCTCTTTTTTGCCATCTCTGTTTGAAAACATGCAATGCATGTTGTTTATGGAATTATCTTCCTTGCGTGGGTTGTGTGGTGTTTGTCGGCATGGCTCAAACGCTGATTAATCTAATGTTTTGAGGAGTATGTGTGGCAGTCATTCACAGCGCCTGTGTGGATATTTACTGTACTTCACAATCACAGATTTTCATATTAAGAAATTATTTTAACCCAAAAAGCAAACTATGCTCCCTTTGAACTTGTTGTCTTTAAAATAAAAATCTTGTGTAATCCCAGGCTATGTGTAATCAAAAGTGCATTTAAAACTGCAATATAATTTCATTTCATTCAGATGTGTTTCATAAACAAATAATCAGATCAAGGCTGCATCTCATTGTTAGTTTTTCTTGATCTTAATGCTGCGTTCGACACCATAGATCATGACATACTAATAGATTGATTACAAAACTATACAGGTATTCAAGGGCAGGCTCTAAAATGGTTCAGATCCTACCTGTCTGATAGCTACCATTTTGTTTATTTAAATGGTGAGTCATGTCATTTAGCACCAGTAAAAATATGGAGTGCCACAAGGATCTGTCCTAGGTCCTCTGCTATTTTCAATATACATGTTGCCCCTTCGTAATATTACTACAAAATACTGGATTAGTTTCCACTGTTATGCTGATGATACTCAACTATGTATCTCAACGAGACCTGATGAAGCTTCCAAATTATCTAAGCTAACAGAGTTTATTAAAATGTAAAAGACTGGATGACCAATAATTTTGTCTTTTTTGGATATTACTTATTGGACCAAACAACAGTACACAGAATCTAGTACTACAGTTTGCAAATAGACGGATGTACTGTTACTTCCTCTGCAGTCTAAAACCTGGGTGTTTTATTAGACAGCAACTTGTCTTTTGAAAACCATATTTCCCATGTTACAAAACCAGCATTCTTCCATCTTAGAAACATTCCCAAGCTACGAAACATGTTACCTGTTTCTGATGCAAAAAAGCTAGTGACCTCTTTACTGGACTATTGTAATGCACTGCTAGGCAGTTGTCCTGCATCTTCAATAAACAAGCTACAGGTAGTCCAAAATGCAGTGGTTAGAGTCCTTCCCAGGTCAAGAATATATGATCATATTACCCCAATTTTACAGTCTCTGCACTGGCTACCTATAAAGTTCTGTATCAGTTACAAATTATTTTACTTACCTATAAGGCCTAAATGGTTTAGCTCCTGCATACTTAACTAGCCTTATACCACACTACAACCCATCACGCTCCCTAAGGTCACAAAATGCTTGACTTTTAGTGGTTCCTAGGATAGCAAAGTACACTAAAGGAGGTAGAGCTTTCTCACATTTCGCTCCCAAACTCTGGAAAAGCCTTCCTTATAATGTCCAGGGTTCAGACACACTCGCTCTGTTTAAATCTAGATTAAAAATCTCTTTCGCCAAGCATTCGAATGATGCATCTCATAATTTGTGACTGCAGTTGTATCTGATCAAATGTGCATTATTATTCTTTAGCTTGGGTTAAACTAATTAATTTTACTTGGTTGGAATAGCAGCTACGCTAATTGTGTCTCTATTTGTTTCTATGTTTTGCCAAGGGATTTACATTCCGTGGTAACTTGGATTTACACAAGCTCCAGTCTGGATCCAGAACCCCTTGAGAAGAGATGATGCAAACACCTCAGATGACCTCAGATGATGCTAACCCTGAAACAACAAACAGAACTAACAAATATTGCTACAAGTGTGATTGCATCTTATAATAATTGCTGTTAATAGTGTTGATTGTCTGGTTGACTACGTCTTGTATTAATTTTTCTGAAAATTCCTGTCATATGCACATAAACTGACAGTCACCACTGATAAGCTACGACTAAATATTGTAGAAATTAATTTTCTGTAAAGTTGCTTTGCGGTGATTTGTATTGTAAAAAGCGCTATACAGATAAACTTGAATTGATTTGAATAATACTTTCTGGCTTACAATCCGCCATCAAAATGATAAATTTAATGTGTTCCTGTAGCTCAATTGGTAGAGCACTGTGCTATCAAGTGCAAGGTTGGGGGTTTGATTCCTCGGGAACACATGATGAGTAAAAGTTTATAGCCTAAATGCACTGTAAGTCGCTTTGGATAAAAGCGTCTGCTGAATGCAAAAATTTTATTTAAATGTAATTTTAATTATTCTAGCTCCTGTGAGAAAAGGGCTATAAACAACCGCCACCTGCAGGACCTTAACATGCAATATAGTCTACTAGCCGGGACAATTTTCTTTATGTTTACAGATGTGACGTAATGACGCAGCATCATGATCGAATTTCCCACAAAAACCTACCCATACCACTCAGAAAAGAAAACATTATTATAAGATAACAGCTGTGAATTGGGCTAAAGTAAGGCAATCGTTTTGAACACTGGCTTATGTACTTTCTCAAATATTGATCTAGAATAATGTTTTGCCAAAAAAAGTTACGAACTGCAGCTTTAACCATAGTGACAATGACAGAAGTAAAGAAGTTGAGTCACTTTATAGCATTTGATTGTCACTTTTGTTATTATCCAAACTGTATAAACAGATCCACACTTAGCATTTCAACAGAATTGACAATATTCTCTAGCCAAAGTGAAATGAAAAGAAAGAAAGAGAAAACATATCCAAATATTTACAAATTCTGCTTTACAGTAAACTCACCAATTAGAGGAACACTTTCTGAAGGTGGCATACTCTCAGCCACCATCAGCTGAAATACAGTCAGAGCCAGCAGAACCGTCACCCCCAGTGAGACCTTCTCCCCTGAATCAGCAGGCAGGTAGAAACCCAGAGGAGCCAAGAAAGAGATGAGGAAACACGGTAGAAGAAGGTTGAAGATGTAGAAGGAAGAACGCCGCTTGAGCAGGACTGTGTACGTTATGTCAGGGTATGGATCAGAGCAGCAGCCGTACATTATGACGTTTTTAACGGCCGGCATACCGTGACACTCCCATTCCACGTTTTCCACAAAGTCTGAAAGGTCACCACTCTCCATGCCCATTCTGATATCCACCTGGGGTTATAGTGATGGGATTTTTAGTCAAGTCAAAGTTCCAAAACTGCCATATGTATAACAGGGTTTCATTTACAATTGATATGGATATCTATTATATATATATATATATATATATATATATATATATATATATATATATATATATATATATATATATATATACTTTTAATGTATAATGATTTCTTCTTTAAAAATTTTATTTATTTATTTTATTTATTTATTTTCTATTTATTTTTGTTATGTTTTTTATGAGGAGAAATGGGGTTCCCATGCATGAAGATGACACAGCGGTCCAGCCACCATACATTTTATACAACTGGTAATATTCCTCCTTACTGTGTTTTTGTATGTATTCTGATTTAACTTCATAATCTGTGGATGTTGAGGACATATTGACTAACACCTACAATAAATCTATGTAGAGTGTTTCACTTACTGTTACATTTATTTAATCCTTTTGTTGAATGGATAGTCTACCCAAAAATGAAAATTCTATAATCATTTACACAACACTTGTTCCAAACCTGTATGAGTTAATCAATAATAATACAGAATGAGTTTACAGTTACATGCATCAGACCTACAGATCTGAAGAACATTTTTTTTTCATACTGTAGTAGACAATCGCTACCACCAACTGTTTGGTTACCAACATTCTTCAAATTAGCTTCTATTGTGTACAATAGCTGGAAGAAACTTTATTAAGGTTTGGAACAAGTGGAGGGTGAATAAATGATGAAGAATTTCATTGTTGAGTGAATTATCCCTATGAATATTTTGAATTCAACATGTACTGTATTTAAGACTAAAATAAGAGTAAATGAGCAAAACCCAAATGTGTCATACCTACAGTGAACTAGGGGACTACATCTGCATCCATTGGAACATAACAGTGTGCACATTTTACATTTATACTTTATATTAGGTGGCCTTAACTACAATGTACTTACAACAAAAAATAAGTACAATGTACTTTTTGTGTTTATATTGTATTGCAAAACACTTTAGCTGTTGTTGAGATGAGATGCAGGTAAGGTTAGGGACAGCTTTGATGGTATGGGTTAAGTTGTAAGAAATTGGTAAACAGTGTAATTATAAATATATTTACAGAAATTAATTACAAATGAAATTACATGCAGGCATTTAAAAAATATATAAGCATAATTTAAGAACATGCATGCAAGTGCATTGTATCAAATGATTTATTTAACTGTTAGTAGTTAAGGCCACCTAATATAAAGTGTGACTCAAAAAGCTGTTATACAAAGCAAGTTATTGGAATAATTCAACACAAGTATGCATGCTCACTATTGTTCTTGCTAACTACGTACACCTATCAAGTACATATACCTGGTTGCCATTGTAGGTCCAGGAGCCAAAGGTAAGGTTGCACTGCTGACTATCAAAGGGGAAATAAGAGACGTCCACCTTACAGGAACTCTTAGTGATAGCAGGGGAGTCCCAAGTGATCTCACCATTATATCTCAACACCACATTCGTGTCTGGGGGTCCGGAGGAGTCCTCCTCATCTGCACTGAGTGAAAAAGAAATATAGAGGTCAATAATTCAGTCTTTTATGTATTCATTAAACAAATTTGAGCCTGTTGTCTATATTAGTTAAGTATGAATGTTTACATTCTCACATTATGTCATAGTTAAATTAACAAAGTTGTATGTTTCCATGTTTTATGCAAGATAATGTGTGTATGTGACATGTATTAACTTGTTATACAGAACGATGTCTGGTCTCCAAACAAGACTGCTGGGTATTCGAATGACCTCAAGTCCATCATACTCATCTTTATCCCAATGTAGATAAGCATCATGCCAGATCTGACGCACCCAAAGGTATGTGGTCAACACCTGGTTCCTTTCATCCTAGCACAAAGAGTCAAGCACAAAGCAAAACCAATTTTCATAACTGCACATATTTTTTTATTTATTTGGGCTCTCTATATATGAATTAATCAGTTATTTGATTTGTGAATAACCACCTAAATCTTGGTCTATTTATCATACACAGTGATCGCAGAAGACATAGAGTTGAATGGAATCTTTATGATCCTTTTAGAGCTTAAAACCCTATGTGCTTACTGTGAACATGTTCAAATGTATAAGGTTAGATATCTATTTTTATTTGAGTATGGGTTACACTGAGTATGGGTTACATTGTATGTTAAGACCAAGTATTCAGTCACACAGGGTCTTGCACTGCAAGATAAAACCCTGTTGTTGTACATGGTACACTTTCTCACAACAATGAAGAATGAAAGGAAAGAAAGTCTGAACCCTTAGGTTGCACTTAATGCCTTGTACATATCACATCTCATTGGTTAAAGGTACTCCTCAGGTTCAGTAAATTAATATTTGATCGAGTTTGATCAGGGTGGAAATTCAGTGCTTCTTGAATGAGAAATGCATTGTCTCTTTCTGGAACACACATAACAATTACTACCTGTGTCTTATATAACCATCATCCACAGACAGACAGAGACACAAACACTAATGTAAAACCATACAATTACAATTTAATTAGTGCATTTGAATAGGCTGTTCACCCAAAAATGACATTTCTGTCATCATTTACACTCATTTGCACTATTTTGTGCAAACAGGTGTTATTGCTTCCATTGAAGCACAAGATGTAACCATTCTCAAATCATGCTTGATAACAATTTTCCAGAAACTTGTAGAGTTTATTCTGCACTTCAGCTTGAAGCCATAGTAAGATAGTCTGAAGTTTAGATTAATTTGTTAATTAAATGTTTCACCCAATTTGCTATACTCATAAAGTGTGTGTATGTGGGTGTGTGTGTAAATAACACGAAGTAAAAGAATTACACATCTTATTATCCAACACTTTGATCCGCAGTGGCACACTTGCTAAAAAACTACTATACATTAGTCACACAGCTTACACTATACATACACGCATAAAACTTTGCATTGTCACAGGACACAGAGAGTTGATGAGAAGAGGATACACACATTAAACATTTGACGAGCACTGACACCTAGAGTTATCCATAATATAACTGCAACAAAAATGAAGAACACAGCTATTAATCCAGTGGGGGCAGTTTTGGCTGGTTGGTAACTCTGTAACTGCATAATTATGTGGACAAAATGTTCCCACTGATGACCATTCCAATTTAGTTGTATGATCTTATTTAATGAATGAATTGTTTAAATATAAGTTACTGTGGTGGTTCTCTACTTGACATCCAATGTAAATCTGTGTGCTAAAGCAAAAGCCTTTCAAGAGTAAATTATGCTTTGAAATTGGTTAGGCACCATTAACAAATTTGCTGTCACTACATCATTAACTGCTGATATTTAAGTACTAGGTCTGCACAAGTATGTATCATGTATTTTCAGAGGTTAAAAGTTTGGGGCAATTGTGCAATCATTGCGGTTTCAGCATTAAGTTGCCAAAGTATGATCAGAACATACACACACCATGCCACATCAAGGCCAGTTGGACAGCGTGTGGGTGTTTTGCTGGTGCGATATACAGTATGCCTTTATCTCCGAACCAGCGGAAGTGATATCAAACCAACTGTTTCTGCAGTAGGTCTGATGCATGTAATTGTAAACTCATTCTGTTTTGTTATTTATAAAAATTGTGAGGTAAAATAGGTGCAGGGTTTAATGTCAGTATTCCATAGACGTGTGTGTGTGCGTGTGTGTGTGTGTGTGTGTGTGTGTGTGTGTGTTTAATGCTCACCATATCTTTGATCTGTGAGAGTGTGATCTGTAGAGTGACATTAAGGGCTTTGTCTGTGTCCTCCACAGGCCGTAAAGCATTAGAATAGTTCTCCATTAGGTCATTCAGCAGTTTTTGAGCAAAACGACCCTGAGCAGAGAAAACAACTAGAGAGGACATATATTTTAATTAATTGTTGTCATTTAAACAAATAGAGTCATATACCATAAAAAATTATACATTTGTTGAAATTTAACAAATCATTTCAATATTTTCTCAGGTATATTAGTTTTGCAAAAATATGACTACCATAGTGATAAATATAACAGTACACGTTCACATATTTAAAACAAGAAATACAATTTGTTAACAAGGTGAGAAAATTTTTACTCTGAAAATCTATTGTTAACTGAAACAATATTGCTTATCAAAGAAATTAATTTTGTTCAAAGAATGTTCAGTTATCTTCTACTGAAAAACAAGACAAGACTGATTTGGAAAATTATGTATCTTTTGTCAGTATCAGCATTAAAAAGAGCATGGACTTACCATGTAGCAACATGCTAATGTGAACCACAATAAATATAATCTGCATTTTTCAGAAGAATGGCAAAAAAATACAATAAAATCTGGCAGTTATTATTTGCTGTTTCTTCTCATTTGCCGTCCAAGGTCATATTTTATTTGCTGGAGAGGAGGAAAGTCCCAGAGCGGTCTGAGCTTTGAGAGTGTGTGGTATGTCAGGTACAACACTGAAGGCCTGAATGTCTTGTTTCTCTGGAACAAGAGCCGAGGTATCACATAGCATGCACACTAACACACGTACACACGCTTCTTTTTACCGTGGAGATACTTATCTATGCAAGAAGAATGTGTGGTTATATTACTGGAGATCTTCTGTTCTTTCTAAAAACATCTTATGTGTTATCTTTTGCAGACTTGTGAAGGACTGTCCATAGTAATTATGTGTCATTGAATGTGTTTGTTCTGTCCGTCACAGTGAGAGCCGATCTGACAAGAGTGTAGTGCAGACGGGTCATGTGGTTTGAGTGTTACACACAATGAATTTTAAAGGAAGAGAGGTCTGTCTCTGAGACATGCACACACTGACTTTCAAGACAGCAGAGATTAATAGGTAACATGTTACAAGGTATACATTCTAGACATTTCTTTTGCAGAAATGGAAATGAAAAATATCATTTTTAACCACCTTTTCTTTGCATCTCTGACACATATTAACTTTCTCATTAACTTTCTCATCTCATTAAAGAGTGAGAACAAGTAATATTGTGCCTGTGTTAGTTTACTGGTGGGGCATATTGTTTTTTTCAATGGCAGAAGCACAGAAATGAAAATGTAAAACTAATACTGCAGTGCTACATACATTTGTTTAGACTAATATTGTTAATAGTGCACACATTTTTGATATTTTACATGAGATAGAACAGGCTATACACCAATGAAAATGTATGTATAAAATATTTTAGTTAAACCAGATAAACAAATCCATTTGTATTTTCTCAACAAAAATAAATAAATAAAAAAATCCATGCTTGTTACTAAATTAAAAAACAACCAAACAATAAAGTGTCTTATATGTATGTGCATGTCAAAATGTTAGATAATGACACAACTAGCATTCAAATCTGATCTTCAGCATAATAGATAATTAAAAAATAAAATAAAATAAAAAGCTTTAAATTGTAAAAATCCCAGATACATTTTTTGCAATTAATTTTACAAACTGCATCAACATATTGTGACTGTGTATTCAGAACTTTTTATAAATTAAGTATTTTCTCTCACACACACACAAACACACAATGTATATATCTGAAAATTCCATAAAAAAAAAAACTTGGGATATGTTTTGTCCCATGTGTAAAATATCAGTGAGTTATTTTACAAGTAATTTAAGTAACAGATTTCTAAGCACCTTTGGGGAGTTGTTTGTAACTAAATCTATTTAGATTGTGTCAGACAGCCCCCTCATATTTCCCAGCGCCTACACAGGAATACAAGCACATACACACACAATGACTGTAGGGTCTGAAATGATGACAGGAACAAGACAGGAAGTGGTTCTTCTTGAGGCGTCTTTCTATCTTTCTCTTTCTTTCTCTTTCTTTCTCAGGCGTAGGAGAGTTTCATATCCTGTAGTGCACTTCGACATATTATGCTGTAGAACTACTTTTCCCATAATGCTCCAGTACAGACAATCGTTCTCAGGAATGTTTAAATAGCCTAGATTGCACTAAAGAAAGCAGTTTTAAGTATTTTTTTCTTCCTTTGTTTTATCTTACCTGTTCATATTACAGTGCAGCAGATCAGGTAAATTTAGAAAGAAAAAAAAACTCAATAAAATGAATTAATGACTCAAAATGACTCAGTATTCTCTTTGTATTTTCTGAAATTAGGGTGATTCCCTCAGTATCATTTTCAGGGGTGTCTTCCCTGTCCTACACACTCCTTCCTTTCTGACTCACTACTGCCAGACAACACAGAGCATGGAAAATCCTAAAGGTTGATGTGATGATATTTAATATATCTGCCTATTACAAATGTTTTTTTGTGTTTTCTTCTTGTTTTGTTTTTATATATTTGAAATTTGCATATGTAACTTATCTTGTGAAGCACAATCTCTAGATTTTGGCTTAACTGTCATAGATAGGTGATTGTGCATGGCTTTGATGCTTTATGGGTGTATGTATGTGTATGTGTATCAGAACGCTCATGTGGTAACAGAACAATGCAGGTGTTTCCTGTTGTAAAAAAGAGAACAGAATGTGTGGTGGGTCGCATAGAACGAATGTGTATATGTGTGCGTGTATTGATTTAGTCTGTTTTGTAGACCACAGCACTCTGTAAATTGGCAGAATATGGACTAAGGCATATATATATATATATATATATATATGTATGCATATGTATATATATGTATGTATATGTATATGTATGTATATGTATGTGTATGTATATGTTGTGTGTGTATATATATATATAAATGTATATATTTGTATGTGTGTGGGTGTGTGTATATATATATATATATATATATATATATATATATATATATATATATATATATATATATATATACATATATACACACACACACACACACACACACACCTGTATAACATCTCCAACAGTCTCTCTTACACACATTAAAGTTTCAAGCCTATTTCTTTAAAGGGACAGTTCACACAAAAAGGTAGATTCTGTCATAATTTCTTCATTTTAAAGTCATTACAAAAGGAATGTAAGAAAAAGATACTTTGTAAAATGTCTCAACTGTTTTTGTTTGTACAGGTAAAGTCATTGAAGTCCAAAATAACAATGGACACTTTCTTTCTTTCTGTCTTTTTGATTTTTTATTCACAAAGCACACACAAAAACACACACACATATATATTTATATGTATGTATACATTTTGCAGTTTGAGTACAATCCTGTTGACTGTATTACCTAATGCGACCATTCATTTATTCATTTGTCACAAGAGCAAAGGTTCATTAAGTTATACACTCATTTTAAGTTGATTTTTTGAGGTACAAAATATTTCTGATATCACAGAAATACCTTGACTTACAAAACATTTTGAAAAGAGATTTACATTGTATTTACATTTCACTCTGCAGTTCTAACATTTTTCTAGGGAGCCACGAAGCACAGCGTGGTTTCAGTGAGTTCAGAGAGAGACGTTCTCCTGCTGGGATGTGGTTTCAGGGTCTAAACTCTTTAGTTCTCCAAAAGCACCGGCCTACATCACTTCGTCTCCATAAACCACATAACATATACTCCTTCTTTCTGTTGCTCTGTCTCTTTTTTCTCCTCTGCCGACTCTTCCTTTTATGTAGTGCGAGTAGTAGCATGCATCTCCTTTGTTTTTACATTTTGCCTGTGTGTTATTTTGATAACAATTTTATAAAACATTCTGCTGTCTAGTAATATAGCACAAAGTCTCAAAATGTCAGAGACTGCATGGGAATATTATAAATAAATGTATTATGTGCATTTTCCTAAAATCTCTTCTATGTATCGATCCTTATTCACATAAGTAGTTTTATATTGTTCACAAACAAGGCTCTATCAGTTTGCTGGACAAGCAAATTGTCAGTCTGCTGTGATACACTGCACATCTAAAAACATCTGATGTAAAATATATAATCATAATCAAGAAGGTCTGTACAGTATTGTACAGTGGAGTTGAAGCTTAAGTAGAGATCAGCTCGAACAATGTGAACTCTGTCTCCGTTATCTTCGTGTTCATTCTAACCAGTCACTAGCACACACAACATAACTGACAACCAAACCTGGAACCTCAGAATACAGAATGTTTCAGAACGGCTAGAAATAACATACTTGCTTTTTGTCCTGCATGTACAGGTATGTAGAGTCTTAATGGAGAAGACATTACGTATAAAGTATTACATATTATATTTGGTGAGAAAAAAACGCTTAACCCGTGGCTTGCAGAGTGATTATATCAAGAGTAAAACATCTCAGATTCAAATGTTTATTGCATAGACACAGAAGCGATTATTCACAAATGTTATCATGATTTATTTGTAACATGCCGTATACTGATATATTTAAACAGAACGTTTTTACATCAAATGAGGTAAGAAACAGCTTGGTTATTTTTCTGTGCAGATATTTTGTCATTAATGTTTATGATGTCAGTAACTAATTTATAATGGAGGTCCAATTCACCAGTTTTAAAAGATTTTAAAAAGACAAGTCTATGTATAAGGTATCTTCAAAAATGTATTGTGGTTTCTCAGATCGAATAACATGGAATAATTTCTAGTAAAACTGTTTTTAGCAAGGTGCATTCAAATGAGGTATGGGGACCCCCTAGGGGCCTCCAGAAGGGGCTATGTGGGCCGCAGAAAATTTCAGCGGAATTAAGTGTAAAAAAGAAAAAAAAACAACAACAGAAAAAAACTTTGCAGTTTACGGTAAAAAAATTTTTTTTTAACCTGTTAACTGTCACTCACGTTTTTGAAGATAGACATGAATGTGCATGATACAAACCTAAATTTTTTTAATTAATGTCTGAAAACATTTTGTAACATGATTTTGATGTACCATTTACATGGTCATGCAATGTCTGATTTTAAAATGGGTTTTGAAGGATGAATTTTGAGATTTTATGTTTTCAAGTGATATATAACTTCTGATGATTTCTAAAATGTGATAGAGAAAAAGGCAACGAGGAAGTCTTTTTTTTAAACAAAGGTCAAAGCTCCTTTTGTAATGTAGATTTCTGAGGGTGCACTCTTGTCATAAATTATATATTTGGGAGTCTTAGACCTTTCCAACGATATATAGTTTGTCAAGATTAGATTAGATTTGATTGTAATATAGTATAGTCAACGTAGGCGTCCCGTATACGGGACGGGGTGACATTTAACAGGTTAAATAAATCAATCAATCCTATACAATTAAATTTAACTCATTAATAAACATTTTGAACAATAATATTTTAATATTTTCCAGATAATATAATTTATTTATAATCATTTATTATTAACATTTTAAATCACAGTTTTTAATATCTATTTTTTTCTCATATGGTAAAATTCTTGGCATTAATAAGTTTGTAAACCACCTTTTCAAAATCATTTTTATTTATGATAAACACATGCCTTAAGTTCATTTTTAGTCAGAACTCATGTAAACGCATTTTCCATGGGTTCGCTGTGCATGACAAACCACACAGATACTTTAGCAAAGTAACAGCTAAACTCTTTTTCTTAACATAACTACTTATTTAATTGACTTAATAAAGACTATAAAATCAATCTTTTATGAATAAGAACTTCGACACTGAAATCCCCATTCCAGTATTTAGCTCCATAAACAACATTTCACCAAAAAAAAGCATTGTCAGCAAATCAGAAATACATAATTAAAGTGATTTAATCGCCATCTAAAATTAAGATTACAGAAGGAGATCTCAGTGTGACATTATGATTTTACATGATCACAAGTGTAGGAGAGGAACCAGCAGTTTCGATTCACAAGAATTAAATTTATAACTGAACTTGAAGAACTACAATCTAAAAATGTACATTTTGCAACACATGTAGCAGTGTAATAAAAGATGCACATCTTTTAAAATATATGTTTAACTTGTAAAATCCTGTGATTGATAATTTTATATTAATAAAATTAACAAGGGCACAGCTGTTTAATGAATAAACAGTCCCACTTTATATAAAATATGTATATGTCCTTATTGTGTTCACACTTTTGCTGTTATCGAGGTGGGATACGGTTACGGTTAGGGACAGGTTGGGTGGTATGGGTAGGTTTAAGGGTGGGTTAAGGTGTAAGGGACAGGTCAACAGTATAATTATACAGAAATTAATTACAAATTTAATTACATGCAGGCCTTTTTCAAAATGTAAGTACGACATATTTATGTACACAGTAAGTGCATCTTATCAACTGATTCATTTAAATGTAAGTACATAGTAGTTAAGGCCAACTAATATAAAATGGGACTGAATAAATAGCTGTTCACGTCTGTAATGTGTCTAACATATGGTCAGATTTCAGAACCTGACTCAAAATCAAACAAGTATTTTAAGTAAACCGTATTTAGACATCGGTCTTTGTTGAGGCTTCAGATACTTGGTTTTGTGTGTGAGAAACAATATTGTCTTAGTGATGAGAATTAAACAACATCCCTCTATTGAAATCATCAGGAGATTTTACAGGGGTTAAGGTCCATCAGTCTCCGCCTTGTCCGTCTCCGTGCCCGATTTACAGCCGTTCGAACGGCACACTCAAAAACCTGTTGCACACCACGATTGCTGAGAGCCGAGCATTCCAGGTATCCTTTGGCACGGATCTCCTGTGCCACCTGTTTGCCATCAGAGGCTGTTGTGCAGTTAGTACGATACGGTCCCATCTCACGATGGTCTGTCTGCGTGGCTACAACCAGCACAGGTACTTTTGGAAGAAATTCCCTCACTTCAGCGATCCATTTATAACGCAAATTATGTAACGAATTTGGATTTGCCACCGAATAACATAGCAAAACCACATCGGCCTGCTGATAGGACATGGGCCGGATTTGGCGGAATGTATCATGTCCTGCTGTATCCCACAGTCCCAAGCTGATCTGGATTCCATCCATGAAAACATCAACGCCCGTGTTTTCATAGACAGTCGGTCTGTAGCTGTCTGGGAAAGTTTCAGAAGTGAATCGTACAAGAAGAGCAGTTTTACCCACTGCACAGTCCCCGACCAGTACGCATTTCACTGAGGTCTCTGCCAACCCATTCATCCTTCCTTCTCTGGTATTGTAAAGTACAGTCTAATGCTTCTACAAAAATATATTAGCGGTGTCTGACTGAAGAGGAAATCATCGTTGTAATTTCAAGTCTGCAGAACTATGAGGACTAAGAGCAAAAACCCTGCACGTTCAACAGCATTCTGAAGTCTTCTTCACGATCTTCGTCTTGGGACGTGGTGATTTACTCCTCGGCTCTGGATTCCCGTGAAGGTTTTGGAACTGAGGTCATTATGTACCCTTAGAGATATTTAAGACAGAAATCCAGAAGTGAGAAGTCCCCCAGGCGTGTCTTTCATTTGACCGTTGTACTCTCTCTGACTCCTGCTTAGTTGAAAGAATAAAGAAGTAAAAATTACTATTATGCAATCACAAAACACCAAGAAATGATTTCATACAATGAGATTTTTTTTATGTAACATTAAAATAGATTTATATGTAGTCTCATATTTTAAGAAACTATCATTTACTCAGACTTGTGTCATTTCAAACCTGTATGATACTCTTTCTTATGTGGAACACAGAAACAATTTGGAAAGGTTTTTTTTTCTTTCTTTTTTTTGGTCCATAGAGTGACAGTCTTTGGGGTCAGATGTTGTATCGACTGCAACGTTCCTAAAATTACATTCCTTTGTGTTCCACAAAATAAAGAAAGTAATTTTCTCATTCTCATTTTTGTGCTAAATATACATTTAAAAAATACATACTATACCACCATGCAATAGACAGTCACTCAATTTTTCACTTTCTCCTCATTTTCATAGATGTGAAATAGAGTACAATGTCCCGCTATACTACAGAGCATGTAGACCTTCCTCATTATGAGGCCTGGGACGATGCTTCGGGCTGACAACAGCCCAGCTATCGACTAAAGTCTCATTTAAGAGTTTTTGGTTATGAGTGTTTTAAAAAGGCTGTTTAACACAAATACCACAGCATATTTGTTTTTTATTTAATAAATCTATGGGCTATACCAGTGCTGGTATCTATACCAGTGCTGGTAAGGATATTTCAGACATAACACAAACTTATAGATGATTCTCGAAATGGCAATGGCTTACACTTCCTAGGCCTACATGGCTGTCGTGAGAGGAAAGAACACTTATGATTCAAACAGCTGTTCAATTTAATACCACAAAAGGCCAAATGGTTGTATTATATTCTGTCGGAAAACACTTTTTGGCATTATCAGACTACTCTTAAGAATAAGAATAATCTGGCAAGTGTTTAATAATCTCGACAATGGTTAAGATACATTTCTGTACCAATACGTATTTTAAAATGACTCCATTAATTATATCTTCATCGACAACTGAAACACATAAGGATTCTGAAAAGAAATACTATAAGTATTGGAAAAAAAAAAAGGAAAATATATTTTTTTATTTAAATGTATAAGGTTACAATACGTTCGGCGATGGAGCACAAACACTGTTGTCAGACTCTAAGCATTGTAAAGTATAATAAAAATTTAGAATAAAACAAAAAAAAAATTATTGTATTTTTTTTAATCAAAAAACAATTAGTAAATAAAAAAAATTATATGCTAGCAAAAAGTATCAAACATTCATTTAATTAAGCCCTTGGTAACCATGTTATATTAAACCAGGGAACAAGAATGTTTTTCAAAGACATCAAATTTTAATATTTCAAAAATCTCAATTTCAATCTACATTTAAAAATAATTCATTTAAATTTAAACCAGTCAAGAACCTAACAAATATTGAACACTATAGCAGGTTTGGATTGTTAATCAATTTATGCAGATGATAAAAAGTTATAGATTAAAAAAAAAATAATAATTAAAAAACATTTATACATTTATAAAACAGATTCACCGTTTTAAACTGAAGCGTTATATAGTTAATAAATGTAGGCTGTTAAAAAGAAGAAAACAAACTCACCTCTTTGAACTCTTCAACTGTGAGATTTACAAGTTGATGTAAATCAACTCAATTTAGCATGTTATTTCGTGTAATCTAATTAAGCATTATGAAAAGATCAGAACGAAAGCTGCATATTTCTCCGAAGTTAAACTGTTTAACTCAGGAAACTCAAATACTCAAACACAGAGAGAAAATATGTGCCTTCACAGACAGAGCATATATGTTGCATCCTCTAGTAGAGGGAAGTGAAATGCGAGGCTGGGCTCTTTTCTCTGTAAAATCATACTTCAAATCTCCTTTAAGCTTCCGCTGTGACGTTCTCAGCACATCTCCGGTGTTGAGTTTTGCTTCTTCTGCAGTCAAGAACTCATACATGAAACTACTGCAGGTAATGCAGCAAAGATATAAACAAGAACAAGATCAAACCCTATATCAGCTCTCATGTCCAGATTAGATTTACTGTTTGTTCTTTGTTTGGGGTCCCTGAGACTTTTCAGACGTCTATAGAAGTCTTTTCAGGTCAGAAAAAGTCAAGTCCGTTTTGAAATTAACCCTTATTTACAGTTTAAATTATGTTATCACTAAGTAGACACATTTTAGAGAGGACTGCCAGACAGTATGGTATTTAAAAAGCCAGAGAAGTTCTCAGTTCTCAAACAAAACATGAAGTTTAAGGTTAAGTCTAGAATAATTTCACACAAAAGAATAATTTCACACAATATCAGACCTTGTTTGGGTAGCAATTCAAACTATTTCAATTTTCAAATGACAATTTTGAAGGGCATTGAACATTTATAATCTATACAGCAAACAAGTTGTTTGTTTGTTTAATAAAACCTTATATTCAGTTTCAGGTGGCACGAAGTAATTTGAGTCAACAGTGTCGCCCTCTGATGAAGAGAAAGTGCACTGCAGTCACTTCAACAGCTGCCACTTTCATCATGGAGGAATCTGACCTTTGCTAATTGAAACAAACAAATGCTACTGAGCGTGCAACATGCTGAGTTAAATTTCCCCCCACCAACGGTTACTACTGATTAAAGAGGAAATGTAGAGAAAGAGACACGAAGATGCAGAAAATGTTCAACTGTGATTTTTGAGCTCCAAGCACATGCTATGCTACCCCCTACAGCTGTGCTAACTATATAACACTTTAATTTCACCAAAACAAAGCTTGTACATGTTAAGACTTTATTCTTCTGTTAAGTTTTATCAACCATACTTTCTAACAAAAATAAAACAACATTTGACGTATAAAATCTCCTGAGGTTCAAAATATACAATTTCACAAAAATATTTTTTTTTAGAACAAATTCTTACACATAAGAATTGTGATTTGCATAGCAGCATTAAGATGTCTATAAAATGTGTGGTATCAACATTTTCAACTGAAAATATAAAAACTAAAGCTGAGCTAAAAAAAAATCATTAGCACAGCATAGCAACATAAAATTTCAAATTCTGATCTAGGATCAGTCCACGCTGCTTACAAACAATCTAAAATTCAAAGCTGATTGAGGATCAGCATTTATATTTCCAGAAACTCTATTAATGTATTTTTATATATACCAACACTGAAGAGAATAATCCCCATTTCCATACACAACATCCTAGGTCTTGTAAAACTTACATACACTTATAAACCAAAAGTATGGATCAAAACAATGTACAATAAAAATTTAATTAAACATCAAGCATCATATCAAACAAATACCTGAATAACAACCCGCTTTTTCCTCCTATATGGGCTGGTTATGGAAAATGTGTGACCATATATATATATATATATATATATATATATATATATATATATATATATATATATATATATATATATATATATATATATATATATATATATATATATATATATATAAAACAAAAGGCCCCAAAAAAACTTATGGAAAATTGTAGTGATTACGATTAGGAAGTGGGATCAGTAAGTGGAATAAGGTTGCATCAATAAACATTCAATAAAGAATAATGTGTATGTAGATGTCAGTGCAATATAAAACACCGTGTAAATATGTAGTACCTTGATTTTTATGATTTGGATAAACTCTTGCACAATTACAGAAAGACATAAAAATGCTGTATGTAGTTAAAAGACAAAAAAAACTGTATAATAATTGGCACTGTTTGTCTGCAGAGAAGACATTTTGGATTAAGGCAGTGGAAAGAGAGAAATCTTAAAGTAATAGCTTCATTGTAGCAGCTCTTTATGAAGAGTGACCAGCACCAGTCCAGTCTTAGGCTCAGTAAAACTGTGAGAAAGACAAAAAGAAATGATGGAAAAAGAAACATACACATAATGACAACTGGTTATGCAAGATAAAAAAAATATTTCACAAATTACATCCCTAGATTGTTTCTATAATTGTGATGGATTACATATTCAGATTAAATATATTATATACATTTATAATTGTTTTACCTTAATTAAAAAAAAAAATCGAAAATGATTAGAACCCTAGTATTCTCAACAGCTAAAATTGGTTTCAAGTCAGTTATTTCTATCTTTGCTGAAATGTATCAGTAGGAAATATCAGTTTACATTTTCAAACATACTAATACTAGTGTTTAAATATTTTTAGGCACCACTGTATATAAAATTAACATTTCAGAAATACTGGATTCAGTTAGTATACCTGTAGTGATGATTTCTGAGGTAGTCTAGTACAGCAGGCCTGATGCGTGCCACTCCCCCTTGGCTGCGATTACCTCTTCCTGTGATGATTGACAGCTGAGGCTGACACAAACCCTGACTGAATTCTACAACAACAACAACAAAAACCATCTTTTCAAGATCACGTCAGACTCTGAAACAATCCAATACATACTACTATATACACAATTGAAAAACTATTATTTGTATGTTATTGGTTCACTTACCTAAACTCTTGTCTGTGAGAACCTGACCAAGATGATGAAGGGCCTCGTCCACATGCAGTCCATGGAGATCTAGAATATTCTGAGGCAGGAGTGAAGCATTCACTCTCCGAAATATCTGCATGGCTGCTCTGTAATTCGCTTCACGCATCTTGTCCCCATGCATGTGACCCTAAGAATGTACACAAAATTGGACATGGAAACTGTAAGAGTTCTAATCAAATAACAGCACTGCACTCTGCACGCATGTTTTTTAAAAAGCTAACAGACACAGGGAATAAAGCTGAGCAGCAAGTGTCCTGAAATTCAAATAAGATGTAATACAAAAAACATTCTTTTTATTATTATTTTTCTACATTATTTAAACTGCTTCATGGAATGAGGGGTTCATTCAGTACAAACTCTGAATATCACTAGAATGGCCCACAGATAACTACAAATCAGGAGAAATGAGAAATTCTCCAGTTAATAAATAAAAAAATCCTGGTTGTGAGGATGATTTTAACGGACTCTGATCTTGAGATGGTTATTCATGCTTTTATTTCTTCATGTTTATATTATTGTAACTCTCTATTTCCTTTTCTTAACAAATCTGCTCTATTTAAATAGTCTCCAAATGGTACAAAATGCTGCTGCAAGGCTTTTAACAAGATCTGGCAGACGGGCTCACATAAACCTTATTTTGTCCTCCCTACACTGGCTACCTATCAAATTTTGCACTGATTTTAACATATTAGTTTTAACTTTTATAGCTTTAAATGGTCAGGCCCCACAATACATCACTGATTTACTATGCACATACTCCCCAGGTCGTTCCCTTCGATCAGCAGGCCAAAGTTTAATTTTCCCAAAGACTCGTTATAAAACCCGGGGAGATCTGTCCTTTGAGGCTGTAGCCCCCAGACTGTGGAACGCCTTGCCTTTGTTCCTCCGTGTGGCTGATTCTGTCGAGTCCTTTAAAAGGCAACTCAAGACACTGTTATTTAAACAAGCTTTTAGTTGATTGGGCTTAAGTTTACTTTGGACTTTTTATTTGTTTTAATTTTATTTTAATATTAATGTGGTTGTACCTTGTAAAGCACTTTGTGATTGTATCTGTGAAAAGCGCTCTATAAATAAATTGTACTTACTTACAAAAAATTTGATTTCTATAGAATGTAACAGTTAGCTTGCTGAAGTAAAAATCTCATTAATTTTCTCTATGAATGAATTTATTTTTAACTATAACTTTAAAGACAGACCTACTGTGATCTACAAGGCTAATAATTAGCCCAATGTTTTTTCTTTAAATAATCATGGTTAGCAGTCCACCAGTAAATATGATTATTGAAATAATTTATTTAAAGAAATAATGTGATGGCTTCTTGGTCAAAAACATACAATTACCAATGGTTCTGCAAAGAAATCTCTCTCAATCAGAGAATCACGACATATAGCATTCAGCATCTTTAAGACAATACTTTCATATTTTGCCATAGTTTTAATTTCATTGTCATTCACAATGCTTTATGGTATTGTAGTTCTTTTCCCTCATTGAAGCTGTTGAGGAAAGTATTCTCATGCCTTTGTCTTTTGGTATAATTTTGCTTGTTAATTGGTTTGACTCATAGCTTATAACTGTGAAACAAAGACTATAAAAATAATAATAATAATAAAGTAAAAATGCTTCCAGAAGCAAGGCTTCTGAAAAGTGGCCGGCACTGTTTCACACTATTTTAGTGAGTTTGTACTTAGTAGACCTACCCATCTGTTAAACATCAAAAATGTTACTGTCTTGCAGTGCAGCAGTTCAGTGTTCAATGTGGACTGACACCGTTTATTCTTACCTTAAGACACTATTTACAATGTTTAAAATGTTGTGTTTGCCTGAAATCTATTCTTTTGTTTTTCTATCAGTTTTTCAGCACACATTATAATGTTCATCTCTTGAACCTGTTGTGCGTAGAAACTAGCCACGTCCTTTCGCCCTTGTCGATGAGCTTCAGCGGCCTTGTTAAAACACTCTATCTGCTGACGTCTCTGCAGTGTTGCCTCTGTGCGGAAGTCTTCATATTCTGGATCCTCCGAATCCTGGAATTGAGCAGCTTCCACCACCTCCTCTTTCAGTTTCCATTTCTGAGTGAGTGAGACAAAAACGCGTCAACACAGGGTATTGGTTTCATTTCAGTATGATATATGATCATATGTAGCTCACCCGCTCTTTGCTCGGAGTTCTGTGAGCACCATTACGTTGAGGAGCAGGTTCAGGTGCCACCACATTTTTGACTGGCCCATCATCAAGGAGAGTATGCAAAAACTGTTCGGTCTGCTCCAGAGAGTAACTAAATCAGAAGCAGATGGTCAAGAGACATTTCCTTTAAGGTTGTTTCTGCTTTCTTAATAATTCTTTATTGTCTGCAATTGCACATTTTAAAAATAAAACCCCCCAAAAATCACAACAAAAGCACCATTATACAACAATTCTACACATTACAATGTTGCATATACATAAAGTATTGAACACGTCACCAATTTTCTCAGTAAATATTTTTCTAAAGGTGCTGTTGACATTAAATTTTCACAAGATGTTGTTTACCCAAGTAATTAGGGCTGTGCAAAAAAATCGCATGCGATTTTCATGCACATCTCATCAGTAAAGACGCTCCTTTAATTAGAAGTATTATCTCCAGCACGTGTGTTCAGATCATGGTTGCCAGGTTTTCATAACAAATCCTGCCCAGTTGTTTAAAAAAATCATGAAAAAGTCTGCTTTTGTGATATATATCCTTCTTTCTTTACTGCAAGACGTTTGCATGCCATGCAAAATCGGAGTAAGAGGCAAAAAAATGTGTGATGTGTCAGAACTTGTATTACAGTGATAACTCTACAAGCAAAACATGATGGCTCATGACATGAATGTTTCAAAACTCTGCTTTCTTTTGTCACATCCTTGTCTTAATTTTTTCATATTGCCTGTGTATAATTTCAAGTGGTCGCCAGAATTTTGCCAAGGCCGATATATCTTATACGTTTTTTTGCTTGGCTAAATCTAATCGGCAACACTGTGCATCCCCATTTCTCCAACTATGGATTAGGCCACAGGTCAAACAGAAAATGTGCTCTGCATTAATAAAATCAGTGCCATTAAAATAAATTTCCGTAATGCGTCATTAACACATTAATTCTGATAGCCCTTATACAGACACTCACACACAGAACATATATATAAATAAAATACAAAAAAATCGCAATGTATTATATTCTCACTTGTGATCTCTGAAGATGTCCCTGAGAAAATGTCGGTCTATAGTGGGGAACATGGAAAACAGCTGGTTCTCCTTCAGTTTGGATGCACCGTCTTTCTTATCCAGGTCCTTCCGACTTGACCTGGACTAAAACCCAAACATAGCTCACTTTCACTACTTTCTTTCAAAGTTCTAGGTACTGATGATTTTATTTTATTTTTTTTCGATGTGTGACCATTACCTTCTCCATGCTGTCTTGCATCGCCTGCTCTTCGATCATGATGTCCCTCAGTGAGACAGGAGCACAGGATGCGCTCCAATGATCCATAAAAGGAATTTCTTCATACAAATCTAATTGGTCCCTCAGTCTGGTTTTGCTTCCCTGGGATTCACCCCAGTGGACAGGACCTTCGTTACCATGGAGACACAGAGGGAAGGTGAGCAAAGAGCAGAAACAGAAAAAAAGCATCAGAGACACAAATCCATCCCTTGTTTTTGTTGTTTTAACTATTAGATATTTTAGATAAAGTAATACTTTTTGTTTTAATCTATGTAGTTTTTAAAATGAAAAATTTTCTGAAAATCTGTATTTTCTTCTTTCGGACTTTCCCCGCCTCCTTGGTTTCAAATAAATCATATATAAATGGAAGAAAAAAAACTTTGACAATCAGCTGAAAAAAATTTGCACTTTAACTAGCAAATGTATAAAAATTATATTTTTCACACTACAGTGGCCACAGTTCCATGAACAGTCACTTACATCAAAGACCTCTGTGCATCCCTCTCCCACATATAATTATTTTCACATATTATATGAATCTTGTCTCTGCAATTTTCATTACTTGACATTTTTTTTGTAGAAAACAATAAAAAGGCATATAAATATATATAAAAAAAAAATAGTTATACATTCAAAATAAAAAACAGCTTACAAAGGATTTAGGGTGACTCCATTTTGTATTTGCAGAAAGAAAGGGTTCCACTTTATATATTAACTACTATTTACTTAAATTTTAATTAATCATTTGATGCAGCATACTTCGTATACATACATGTTTTTACATTGTATTTATAATTTTAAAGATATCTACATGTAATTAAATCTGCAACTAATTTTTTGTAATTACATTATAATCACTTAAACCTACCCATACAACAAAACCTGTGAAAGATAAAAAGACCAGGCACCTCAATGAAAGTAAAATACTGATGTTTGAGACAGATTGGGCAAAATAGTGGACCGTTAAGATTTCACTCTGGGTCTGACCGCCCAGCGGTTAAGAGAGAAATCACATCTCCTCTAGTTTAATCTTAAACTAGAGGAGATGTGATTTCTCTCTTAATGCTTTACTGTATCACTACTAGAACATGGTGTATGTGTGTGATCAATTTGTGTTTGTGTTTATTGACAGAATAAGCTGTCTCACTCTCTTGGATTAGTTGATAGGACAGAGCTGCCTGTCTGTGCTTCTCCTGCCAAGAAAACAGACACTAGTTAAGTTTTACATAAAATCAGAATCAGTCACATTAAACAACCTATATTGTTTTTGTAGGTTAATATTACACTGTACAACACTGTAAACAAAAAAAAAAGTATATATATGAACTCACTTGGATAGTGTCCTTCCATTTCTGGTGCAGCAGTTTGGCCAAGTTCAGGTCTATCTGAACTGCACAGTCATCTGATGAAAATGCACCTGCAACCATACGGAGTTCAAAAAGATTTAAAACTATTTTATGAGTGTGAATGAAGATTGATGTGGTTACTCATTTCAAAGTAAGAACTTTTCACATTACTGTAGAATCAGTTTCTTTTTATCTGTTACACTACTTTTAAGCTGAACTATCACTTTTTGATGGGCTTTAGCCTTCACAGAACACCAGATCTGTTTGAACAGGACTGCAAACAGCAAGGAATAGAAATGCTTGATGAAAATGAAATCAACCCCATAATCACAGTTCCAAAAACAAAATAAACAGGCATCAACTTTTAAAAAGTAAAAATATATGTAGTTGTTATTGTTATTCAAGACTATGGGTAGAAGGTAGACTTGGTAGAAGGTTGCCAAATTAGGGAAAATCCATCATGGGTAGGTTGTGTAAAAACATGAATAAAACTACTCCGGGTTTGAAAATATAGACCCACACTTCATTGAATATGTGTTACGGTTTTGTTATTGTTTTGGGTCATCACTTGATGTCATTGGAATGATTGGCTTGACTCACTAAATAACTGGATGATTTATTTGACTTATTAATTAGATGTTTTATTACCTGGACTGACCCCAACAGGTCCAAAAAGTTCAGTGAGCTGCAATGCAAGTTCAGTTGGAAGTTTCAGCTCCAAGGTCTGAATATCCATCGAACTTGGCTCTCTCCTACCCTGTGCAGTTCTCTTTCTTTCCCTTTCTCGTTCCTTCCTTTCTTCCTCATCTTTGCGCTCCATTTCATCAATCTGACACAGCAGTGACAGTGTTATGGCATTCACCTCTGCTATTGTCTCCTCATCCTCCTTTTCCTTCTCTCCAGCCTCCTCTTTACTCCATTTCTTCAATGCTTCCTCCAGGCATTGAACTTTCTCACCTTCTGTCACTAATGCCTCTTCCTGCTCTGGACCTTGCTGACCTGTGATGTCTGTCTGTTGCTCATTAGCTGCCGTAACCTCCATTTGTACTTCAGTGCCTTCTGTCGGTTGTTTTAATGCCCCAAAGGAAGTTTTGGGCTCACATTTCTCCTTTGTAATGATTGCCTCATCAGCTTCACTTTGTGTCCTTTGACCTGCAGTCCAATCATCATCAGCTTGGCTAACGTCACTAAGGTTAGTTTCTTGGGACTTGAGACTAATGCTACTTCCTGAACTGTTGCTAAAGTCATCAGACAATACAGGTCTAGCCTGGACACTTTCTGAGCCCATTACAGTTTCTGATGGTTCTATAGATGATTTAAATGACTCTTCCTCAGGAACCAAATCATCATCTTCCTCAACATCTGCTTTATACAGTCGTTCTCCAGAATCTAGTAACAAGTTGGTTGTCCACTGGATATCTTGATGGCACTTGTCATAAAGGTCCTCCAGAATATCTATGGAGACACGTCTGAAATGGCGGCTCAGAATCTCAAGGTTTTGCTTTTTAGAGTTAGATTCTCTAAAGTCATTCTCTTCTACCCGACAACCCTTCTCATGGACCACACGGTATGGCACTCCCTGCTGGCAGGCAGACTCCGGTTCACTTGTTTTTGGCATGAAACGAGAAGAGTTTCCCTCCAAAACAAAAACACTGCAACTAGATAAGTCACCGTCTAATTCAGAACATTTCTTCTGCTCAATTCGCCAAAGCAAGGCAAAGTCCTGAGGTTGTGTCTGGGTTGAGGCACTGGAACATGACTCCACAGGCAATGAAGGTGGTGGCTCTGTAGGTGTAAGATCAGGGTGCATATGTAAAACAACAGGAGAAGGTGATAAAGGGCTTTGATTGGTGAAGGTAAGAGCCAGTTTACAAGATTTCCCCACTCTTCGGCTAATCCCTCTCCGTCTTTCCAGACTGCCCTCCGAGTCTACAGCAACCTTTGGGCACAGAGTTTCTTGGACATTTGGGCTCAATCCGCATTTATCTTCTGACAAACTATTGTCCTCCTGCTCAACCTCATCCTGAGTGTTCTTCTCAGTAGACACCTGATTATACTGCTCAGTTTGGTCTGTTCTCTGTTTTGTTGGACTTGAAGAATAAGAGTAGTCTTTGCATGGGTCAGTGCACTCTGTAAACGTTCTCTCCAGCACACAGTCGGGAAGTTCAGGCCAAGCCACAGTCTCCAGGTTCATGTTACCCTCTTTTCCGCCAATGGAAGGGGAATTCAAAGTAGTCTCTTTACTTGGAGCTGGACCTTGGTAAAAACCTGGAGAAGAGTTTATTCCACATCGCAGTAGATCTACAAGTTTTTGAAATTCAACTGCATTCTGGTCATCAGTATCAGAATACTTGTCTTCATCAGCAGAAGTGTTATCTTTGTGTTCAACAACACTGGATTGCAAAACAGTGTTCTTAATAGTATTGTTTTCTGAATTCTGACATCTTCTTTGACGTTGACTTTGAGATTCCAGTGGCCAATCCCCAACAAAATCCAACAGCTCTGGCCGTACTAATTTGTCTTCAGAAAGAGTCTCGTCTTCACATCCACCCTCATCTTGCCCTGTAGAGTCAACACTAGGGTCAAAATTCACTAGTTGATCAATGGCACTAGTTCCTAGTGCATTTCTATCTTTTACTCTGTCCCTCCTCACACGCTGAGCAATGGACTCTGAAAATGCTACAGGCAGCTCCAGAAACTTTTCATGCGCCAACACTGCAAATTCTTCAGTTGTCCCGCTACTCAAATTTCCCAAATCTTTTTCCATGTCCACAAGGCAGGCATCTAGCTCCAAGTCTAACCCTTCAGTATCAAGAAGATCAGAGTGAGCAGTTCCAGACCCTTCCAGAATATTCTCATGGAACAAGACGGATTCCTTGGAACTGTAGGAGCCAATTTCACCTTCTTCTTCGCCTGTAGATATGGTACTGTAAGTGTGGCTAACAGAGGATACATCGGGCAGAGATGAAGAAAGGTTTGTGTTGAGTTTGCTCAACCCAGAGTCACCAACAAGATCAGGATGACTGAGGCCAAGTTGTAAAGATTGCCTGAAGGGAATGAGAGAAATACATGTTTAAATGCATAAGAAATCATATAGCTTCAAGGTAAGTGTTTTCATAATTACTAAAGGTTTGACACAGTAAAACACAACAAAAATTCTGTGAAGTAACATTAATTTAACACGTATACTTACTGGGGTTGCTCAGTTTCTGTTTGTGATGAATCCACAACACTTGGCACTGGTTCCGGTCTTTGTGAATTCATAATGCTCTGGACAGAGACAAATCGGTCATACCGTTCTAATATGCGTCGGATCTTCTCCTTTGTTACATGATGCCTTGTGCGCCTTTATAAAGAGGGAAAACCACAGAGAGTTGGCAAAAATTACAAACATTTGTGATCATAAAATGACTTAAAAGCAATGGATCACGGTTGCGTATGAGTTCTACATGTATTAAGGGTAACTTGTTCAGGCTCACAAGAAAACCAGTTTAAAGGTAACTGTTCTTACATTACTTTTGTTTATGGAATATGTATGAAATGTGTAGCAACGATAGTTATTTCTGGATTGTGGTTGTGTTTAACATACTTCTCCAGCTCTCTGGGTTTAGTCTTCCACCAGGTATCTGGCTCACGAAACAGCACCTTATATCTGTGTTTCTGTGCCTAGGAAGAGGAAAAAGTTGGCCTAATATCAGCACAATGGACGAATATGTTTGCATGTTTGTGTACACTGTAAAGTATGTAATATTCTAAAGTTAAACCAATAAATCTATAGTATTAACTATAGTATTAATTATTGTGTATCAGGATACATGCATTACAATAAATTATTCAACTTGTGAATTTAAACTTTGAAGAGCAACAGCTGACTGTTCAAAACACAAAAACATATGGTCAATGTCTAATATCGAAAATTTATAACTTAGGCCCGTTTCATATTACGCATTTCAAAATAAACTGCTTACCATGGCAACATATGGTTTCATCTCCCAAGATTGCATATTGGTGTTGTCTATTATGATGGGTGTCTGTCCTTTTTCAAAAGCCTCTTTTGCTGAAATATTGATCACCACAAAGAAATTGCAGAAAGATTATATAAAGATTAAATGTGAAGTGTATAATTTTATGTGCTATAACCGGTGCCAAGCAGAATAGGGAAAATAACTCTTATTTTTTATCAAAACAGGTAGTCCCTCACCAAACACAATACCAGTTGAGCCAATGTTGCCATGTCAGGCTGGCTGAGTCTCTCAAACAATCACACAATGTGTTTACAGTGACATTAAGTTGGAGAGTGTAAAATTTCACAGTAATTAGCATATACTAATTGCTGACTTGTATCAGTAACACTAAACTGCTAAAAGGTAATCAATATTGAAGAAAAGATCTAAAAAAAAAAATCTTCAAATAACCTACAAAATTTGGACTGTGTAGTCAATGGCTAGTGAAATAATTTAACACACAGGGCAATAACTAAAACTAATTGTACACACCTGACATTTTGCTTTGGCTTGAGCTAAACAGGCCTGTAATACTCACCTCTCTGGTGATTCCACTCGTGGGCCTCTCCTAGTAAATTTGGCTCAAAATGGTACTGTCCATTTCGAGTAAAATAATCATCGGTGCTTAAAACAACTCCTCCAGGGTTCTGCACCAACATAGCACTGAACAACAGAGAGAGACAAAAACTAACACACTTGATTTACGAACATACCTTACTAAAACTGCGACAAGCACGATTAACTACCAGTGTACTTCATTTCAAAATCTAATTACAATATATGTGCTGGTTTTTGTTATAGCATACTTTGATCATTGTTGTGTATTATTGCTTTCACAGTCTTTATGCATACCAAAAATTTTAAACGAAACAAGCTTTTGCTCTTTTGATCCACAGGAGGTTCAAATATTTATTTAATGTTACTTTTTTCTATGTATTTAAAATACAATTTTGTTTCTTTAATATTCTTTTCAAATGTATTTTCAAAGGCCCATCTGATATTTGAAAAGTACACTGAAATGTCATTAAAACAACAAGGTTTATATTGCAAAACCCAAAAAATAAATAAATAAATAAAATCACATGATACTCTCTTCTTCCTGAACTTAAAAATATTGTATGCCAAAAAAGAAAAGGTTTCCTTAACGCTATTCCTTCTCTTTTCTGTAAAATAACACATATCCCAGATATCGGTCTTCTTGCTTACTTGGCAAGGGTGGTTTTGCCTGATCCAGGAGCCCCTCTAAGTAACACCAACAACTGCCCTTCCAATTTGAGTCTGTTCCTGGGGGGCAAAGTCCATGACTCCGGTACAGTTGCAGAAGGTTTTAGAGGTGCTTGTCTGATAGGTCCATGAGCCAACCACTGAGCAGCAGGGATGGGATTAGTGCTCCAAGGTGTGGGGTTAGGAATGACAGGTGTAATGAAGGTTGGCCCCACAGCACGAGGATTAAACTCTGCAGCTTGAGTGTTCCAGAACATGGCAGGAGTGCGGAGAGCTTCTTGATGCTGCTTTGCAGCTGCATGGTTACGGAGTTGGTCAGGTCTGCGGTAAACCTGGAAAGCTGAGGGCCGTGGTTCAGTAGAGCTGGCCTCCAGCTTTAGGTGACTAAAGTCAAGAGATAAGGTGTTGGTCTCAGGGATATGAACCCCACCGAAACTTAATTCATTCACAGGTGAACTACCGCCACAGGCCTCACTGAGCCCGGGGTCAGAATATGAGGCCTGCTCTGGTAAAGTTTGAGGAGCTGGAAGCTGATTCTGGGGTGTAAGAGGCAACGAGGAGAGAGGGATCGATTGAGAAGGAGGGGGCAGAGAAGACAGTGGTATGGAAGACATTGGAGAATGCAAGCTAGTTTCTGACTGCTGTGACGTCAGTGTTTGAAGTTCCTTATCTATGAGAGCATCAAACTCCTCTGTCAGGTGTGTTTCTGTAGGACTGAGCTCTGCTTGAGATGCGGGCTGGTTTGAAACGGTGAAGCTCTGCACCATTCCACTGAGGAGATCTGCTTGAGTGGTGTTTGTTCCCAGAAGAGCGGCTGCCTGCTCAAAGCCTGAGACAGGAGGAGGGGGTGGAGCTATGACCTCAGCAGCATCTGACAGCTCCAAAAGGGAATCCATCGCATTGTCCACTAATGCAGAGATGAACAAGAAAAACTTTCATATTTTAAAACAGCATACGTGCAATATTTAAGGTCATTGTGAAATATTATTACAATTGAAAAAATACAAATAATAACAATTGCTTTCTATGTAAATATATTTAAAAATGTAATTTATTCTTGAATGTTTAGTAGCCATTGCTTTTCAGTGTCATCCTTCTGAACAAAAAAAAAACTGATTAGGTGTTCAAGAAATATTAAGTGATATTTCTTATTATTATGAAAAGTGAGAATAGTTTTTGCTTCTGAGAATACTGTTTGTAGAAACAGTTTAAAAGTTTGTAAATGCACAAGGGTTAAAAATTATTTAATACTTTCAGCAAGTCTGTAATGTTACAAATGATTTCCATTTCAAATAAATTATGTTGTTTTTAAACTTTTAATAAAAATAATAATCAAAAATCATTAATAATCAATTAATCAAAAAATACTGAAACAATTTAGCACAGTTTACACACACACACACACACACACACACACACACAAAATATGCATAAACTATAAAAAAGTAGCATAAACTACATTACAAGAGAACCATAGTTAATAATTGAACACCAGTAATAACGGATAATAATTTTGCACCAAATCAGCATATCAGAATGATTTCTGAAAGATCTGACAATTAAGAAGGAGAAAAAAAATCAGCTTTGTACAGGAATTAAATTTTAGAATACATTTAATTTGAAAAGTCATTTTCGTTAATGATGCCTCCCAATATTACGTTTTGTAATGCATTTCTGATTAAATAAAAGTAGCCTTGGTGAACATACACCTGCCTTTTTCCTTATAAGAATGTAATCATATTACACGTCATGACAACACCAACTTCCAAGATTTTAAATATAAAATATATAATAATAATAATAATAATATAAAGAAAACATAATAATTTTAAGTAACTAAGTGAATCTAGGTGAAGGTGGTGATTGGTATATGTAGTTGGTTTCTAGGCGGTCTAAGATGGTCATTAGGGTGTCCAAGTTGATCTTTAGCCATCTCTGACCATTAACAAACCTGCTACCAGCTGGTCATACCAGGTGAAGATTGAAAATCTGGCTTCGGAACATGGTAGTTGGTCAAGCAACTAATGACTCTCTTGCACCAAGTGAAGACCACTACACAGAAACCAGCTAACGTTACCATGTTCCAAAACAAATCTATTAGCTTCAGATAGGTTTTCCTACAGGTAATAGTAACAAAATATCTAGAAATATAATCGTTGATTATATTGTAACGTTATCTTATTAGCTTGTGTGCTGTCTGTTCCCAAAATTGCTAAAATTACAGCCAGTTACAGCCTTAACGCTACCTTTAAAATCTGCTTCTGAGAGCACCATGTAAATGACTTCTGAATCCAGATGTGAAAACATCTCCTGCATGCTCTGGATGATTTCTTCTCTGCTTTGAGATCCCAGCTGACCGCTCCTGAACTGCGTGGATCCAAAGTGATCATATGATGAGTCTGGCCGGGTCACAAAAGGTCCGCTTGCCCCGTGTGCTCGACTCTCGGATCCGCTCCCGTATTCAGCCGCATGTAACGGGGCTCGGGAGGGACTCAGTCCGTTTTTCTTTTTCTTTGGCATTCTGCTGTGACCCGTTCACAAGACACCGACGACAAATCCACAGCTTACAAGTTTTACAAGAGGAAGGTAAGTAAAGAAGAAAACCAGACGAACAACAACTTCTTCTTCTTTTGTTTTAATTGGCGGTTGGCGAACAGCTTTCTGGCGCATTACCGCCACCGACTGATCTGGAGCGTGGACTAAACGATCTACATCATTATACACAACATTATATTTAAAGAAACCTTTAAACAAATAATATCAATAATGTTATATTTCTCCAGCTTTGTTGGGGTGGGGTGGGGGGTTGCCATCAGCAGAAAAATAAAATAAAACAGTAAAGAGCCAAAGGAAAACTTGATAAATAATATGAGTTTTTAAATCTTTTAATGAAGGCTATTGCTCACCAAGGCTGCGTTTATGTGCCCAAAATACATATAAATACTAATATTGTATAATAAAATTACATTTCAACTGTTTTCTATTGTAGTATATTTTAAAATGTAATTTTTACCTGTGATGGCTAAATTTTCAGCGTCTGCGTCACATCATCAAATCACATCATTCTATCATTCATGCTGATCTGCTGCTCAACATAATAATTAATACCAATGATAATTGAACATTATTATCAATATTTTAAACTGTGCTACTTTATATTTATGCAGAAACCATGATATAAGAATGCTTAGATCCTCAAATTGTGTATGTTGTGTTTTAATTTTTTTATGTTTTTTTTTTTTTTTTTTTTTTTTATTAATTTAGAATAATTTATTCACATGATAATTTTATAATCATTAGTCATTCGTGTGATTTATTATTTGATTATTTTTATAATTTGATTATTCTTTATTATTTATCTTTATATTATTTAGGAATTTTTATCATTTATAAATTCATTATGTTTCTATATTTTATATTTCTCATTAATTTTTCCTTGTTTATGCATTCTTGTTCAATCTCATACTTGTGGGGTTTCATGAACTTGTTTTGTCTGTATGAACAGAGATAGATAAGAGGGAAAGTTTATGGAAACCCAAGGTTTATGGGATGTTGCTGTGAAGCAGTACTTTATCACAATATAACTGATATTTGTACTGTACTTTGATTAAATGGATGCAGCCTTATTAAGCATTAGGGACATTTATAATCACTCTGAAATTCAAATAGCTCTGAAATGACATTATAACAAGTGCTGTTAAATGATTAATTGTGATTAATCGCATTGTATCCAAAGATTTTTGTTTACTATACTGTATGTATGTGTGCTGTGTATATTTATTATTTATATATAAATACATACACATTTATTTATATATTTCAGAAAAATATGTTATGTTAATATTAATGTATATATTTAGAAAATATTTAAGTGTATTTACATGTCTATATTTGTATTCATATAATTGATATTATAAATAAATATATTTAATATCAATTATATAATTACAAATATAGATATGTAAATACATTTAAATATTTTCTAAATATATACATGCATGTGTGAGTATTCATACATACATAATAAATATACACAGAACACACACATATAATATGCAAACAAAAAACTTGTATTTTTTTTATTTATAATTTTATTAATCGCGATTAATCATTTATAGTCTTTGTTATAACCATAGACTGTATAAAAACCAACACTATTATTTTCACAAATATATATATATATATCTTATGTATTCGTTTTTTATGGGGGCGGGAGTAAGTAAAAAACTTATGTTGTGCAATTGCCAACATTATTAATACATTCAGATGCGATTCTTTCACCAGTTATGCAAGTCAATGTAGAGGCGCGTCTTCTCTGCGATTTACGATAAACCAAGTTCACGCTGTTCTTTCCACCGATCTGACTAGTTCTTTCACATTTATGCGTCTCTTTTCTAACCTGTATGGTAATGTTTATCCCTCCATCGGCGCGTTGCAATACCGTCTTTCAGCCAACGGGGTCGCTGCGCCTCCGCTTTCCACGCGAGGACCTTCACACAAGCCTGTAATGAAAGAGACGGAGCTTTGTGCCCTAAACTAAAAAAAACAAAACAACAAAAAACACCAGAACCCGAACCCGACTCATGAATTAAAACAACGAATTGTCTGTGAGGTAATGATTGGGGAATTGTCTGTAGGCGGTTGTAAGACAACTGGCGTCGCTCGAGGAAGTTTAATTGAAACAGTTTGTGTGGGATGATCAAGTTGGTGTTCGCCGTTTGCCTCGCTGAGTGAACTTGTAACGTTACAGAGAAAACTAGTAAACAATTCAGATTTCTTACTGTCTAAATTTAAGATAACGGCCATGGTAGAGTAGTGTCGAGTGAGCGATATGGAATAAATGTTTCTGGGGTAACAGGAAGCGGCGGGTTGTGATATTAAATAGCTAAATGTGAGTGTTGGCTGTGTGTTTGTTGAATAGTTTGAGGCCTGGAGCTGACGGCTAGGCCAATAGCAACTCAAGGAGCTCTTTTACTCTCTGAGTCGCTTTTAAACGATGTTTTATTATCCAAGTAGTATTGTTATGTCTGAGCGTGTATAATATGAGGAGACCCTTGGCAGGATAACTTTAAATTAATAGATACTACGTTTTAGAGTAAAAGCGCGGCAGCGGGGCTGATCTCGTTAGCTCTCTGGCTAGCACTACCATTAGCTTTATTAGCTCCGTGCTCTTTTTCGGGAATTTCCCGCAAACTGTCGTCTGTAGGGTTTTCGTGTCATTGTACGGTTATAGAGGTGTTAGCTACACGCCCAGAGAGCACGAAACAGAAGCGCATATGGTATTTTTGAGTGTTTTTGTAGCGGCGTGGTGGATTTGTGTGCTGAACTTTAGTGTTGTTGCCTATAGAGGCCAGTAGAGGAGCGTCTGTCTGTCTGGAGAAGGCGGATGATGGAGTTCCCGCAGCAGCCTCAGCAGCAAAGACCCGCGGGGGACGGGAAGATCATCTACCCGCTGGGTGTCAAAGAGATCACTGATAAAATCAGCAACGATGAAGTCGTCAAACGACTCAAGGTAAGAGTGACAAATGCAATCACTGACTGGAATTAATTTATTGAGCTTTATAGCAGGTTTAATTAATACAAGTTTCTAATTAATACTTTATTGGAAAACACCAGTGCATGTTTCAGTTATTAATCTATAGTATAATTTATATAATGTTAATGTCCCCTTCTTAAGATGACGAATTTGTTGGACTGGATGGCCATGATGTTGTCATCTGTTCTGTACTTGATCACAAGCAGTCACACAAATTTCCTGTAACAGGTTAAATGGCATTTGTGAGCCTAGTTTAGTTCTAGTTAATGTACATATATCTGTAATAGTGCACTAATAATAATTGCAGAATGCAGCGATAATATATCTATTGCTCAGGCATTTAGTTGCGATGAACATGGAGGCTAGAGGTTAAATGAATAGCTCACACAAAACTGAACATTTTCTGAAAATCACTCAGACTTGGGCCATCTAAGCTGATGAGATTAATTCTTTTTCAGAATAGAATTTAGTAAATTTAGCATTACATCACTTGCTTACCAGTGGATCCTCTGCAGTGAATGAGTGTTGTTTGAAGGAGAGCATCACAATAATTCACGACACAATTCCTACATCTTTGATATCCTAAAGCTGACTACATTTAATTAGCTTGATGTGATCATACCTGCAACTTGGAGAGTTAATTTCTGTGGAAAAATCCATTAAATTTGCACTGACATACGGAGCAAAACTGTATCTAGTGAATATTAAAATGTTGAGGTGTGCACTTTTGATTTGGGTCAGTAAACAACTAATTTCTTGTTGTCGTTTTCATTGCATAATTGATGTTTGTGTTCTTCCTGTTTGTTTGCATAAAGCCTATGTATTTATGGAAGACAGTGGCACAGAAAGGGTAATATTATGGTAGTATTGTTTAAAAAAGCTTTCAGAACAAAATAACTTAGTTTGTGTTTTTCATACTGTTTATTGATATCGAAATAATTTTGGGGAATAAATAAAGACGTCAGAAAACATGTCAGCAGTGTGGAAGCATTCAAAACTGTCAGAGAAAGACAAAAAATCATTACAAGCACAGAGTGTGTTAGACTGTTTAGTACTGCAATGCATGTCTTTAATGAGAAGATGAAGGGGTGGTTGTTGCTGGTTACTGTAAGATGATTGAAATCGCGAAATGGCCTTAAACAGTTAAGTAAACTGCAGAATGTTGGATTTTCCAATGCACACACAAATTGCATGTATTCAGACAACGCTGCATGAGATTGCGATGATATCTGCTTGTTAACTCAAAGTCCAAAGCACTGAATTAAGCACTGTAAATTATCTACCCTGAAACACTGTTACTCATCAGTTAACATTTGTATGAATTTCTACAAGGCATGTGGCAATGCGATATGTGTGACCAGCATCTTCCAAAAATTGTAATGAGAAGGAAAAAAGAGAAGAAAAAAAGAAAACCTGGTAAAACTATGTTCAGTTAGTATTCTGCATTCTGGCCAGTGTTTCATTTTGTTGAGATTCAGCCAAAAGAAAAAAAAAGTTTTAGTACATACACTACCAGTCAATAGTTTTTGAAGAGTAAGATTTACATAATTTTTTTTACCATTTAAAATAGCTTCATTGTATTTGAACATAGGCATTCAATTTGTATTTTATTTTTATCAAATAAATGCAGCCTTGATGAGCAGAAGATTTGTTGAAGAAAAAAAAAACTTACTGTTCAGAAATTTTATTTTGAGTGGTAGTATATCAAATGTTATGTAATAAGTTATCACCACGTAATGAAAACAGTTATTCACACTTGTGTGGCACAGCATCATCTTTCAGTTTCAGACTTTCTGAAAATCCTGTGTCGGATAGTGCCTTGGTTGTAAACAAATCCACAATAAAATGAAGACCAAGGGAAAAGGAAATTTTGAATATCAAAAGATCAGGGGATATTTTGATTTCTTAGTTCATTGCCTTTTTAATTATTCAGGTTTTGTCTGAAAAAAATGTATTACTTATGGTTATTAAAGAATAGGTTTCCCATTTTCAGGGGCTTAAATTAAAGATTGAACAGTTTTTCCTACTGCAAGAATAGGGCATATTGTTAATCACCTCAAGTCCCGTCCTTTACCAGACCACGTTGACATGTTAATTTCACTGAACAAAAACAAATTGCCTAAAATAGGTGATGTTGCAATTTCAAAACCATTTTAATGCTATTCCTTGATGAACATTCCTATTGTTTTGGATTTTTAATATGTTGGCTAACATTATATGAAGATGAACTGTCAGGCTTTTGATTTTTTTTTTTCCGTTCTGCATTGCTCCAACTAGGGCTGTCGTGATAACCGCAATATTGTAATACCGCACTATTGACAAGCAAACCGCAGAGGAACGATAGCAACCGGGGCAACCGCAGTGTTCAGAGCCTATGGCCTTCTTGTTTTTTTCAATTTGTCACTGTGCATTCAATGTAAAATAAATTAATGATACAATATGGTTACGACTGTAATTTTCTCATGAGCCGTTGTGGCTTTATGGTGCTGCTTTGTTTTGAATAGGCTGGCTGAAATGATGGTAGGTGCTCAATGGCGTCCCAAAAACCTAACGTAGCTAGTTTGGGAACATTTTGGCTTTCAACCCAATGAAAAGGGCGAGCCAGCGAATATAGATGAGCCTATATTCAAAATTTGCTTCAAAAAGGTTCCTGTGATGTGGCAATACATCTAATTTGAGGTCATCGGGACATTCTAAAACGCTTAACGTGAAAAACGTTTAATCTGGTTTAATGTACTAATACAGTGATATTAACAGACCAAACTCATTAAACATCATATTAATAAAGTATACTATCTACAAAAAAATCAAATGATCCCTGAATATGAATTCAACGTGTTTAATAATAGAAAACCATCATAAGGCTTAATGTGTTATTAAACGACTTGCATTCATATTCAGGGCTCATCTGATTTTTTTATAGATCGTATACGTTAAGTGTTTTAGAGTGTCCCCTGTCATCCAGCGCAGAGCTCTGCCCCCTCAAGCATCAGGTCGCGGAGTAACATCAAAAAGAACACCTGAGACCGGTACCGGCCGACAGTTAGGAGTAGCTGAAGCCTTTGCAAAATCATTAAACACAATAGGGCGAAAAGGGCGAAACACCAAAGTTTCACGCGCGCTTGCGCACTCACAGTCTTCAAACTACACGAGCGCTGTCTTGCTTGCTCTCTCTCTCTCTCTCTCCCTCCCTCCCTCCCTCGTGCATATTAACCAAAATCATTAGACACGATAGAAAAAGGGCGGAGCGCCAAAGTTTCACGTGGAGCATTCAGAGATTTTTTTTTTCCCTCCATGACAGGCTTCTGGCTCCCACTGTTAATTTTTTTTTTTTTTTTTTTTTGGGAAAAGCACTCTCTGTATTAGCTTAAAGCCCTCAAGTTTACATTGGTCACTGTATTCGTTCAATTGCTCTAAACAAGTATTTTGGGTGACCGTTTTTGTTGAATGCTAGACATCAAGTTGTTGTTATTTTCATCTGAAAGAAGAACTTTTTTTCAGTAAGCTAGGCCCTATGTGTTCAGTAAGCTTGTTTCAGTAAGCTATGTGTTTTCAAGGTTTTATTGAATGCTATTTCTATACAAGTGCAAAGTCATGCATTCTTAGTCAGTCTTTTATTTTGTAATTTTAAGAGCAATAAACATATATTGCAATGTTAAGGAATTCATGTTTTTTCATTCAGATATGTAAATCAACATGTATAAATTGTTAGTAGTCAATTAATGGGGAGATAATCGAAATTGATTTGGTCTGAAAAAATTAATCGTTAGATTAATCGTTTAAAATATAATCGTTTATCCCAGCCCTAGTGAGCAGATAACGAGTGCATCGACTCCAACCCGAATCCACTGTCCTGGTGGGCCAGTGGTGGCGTGATAATCAGTCTAGATTTCCACTGCTGTCCAAAGTTGCGTGTAAATACGTGTAATACCTGTTATAAAGCTTTGATTTCTTAAAAATAATTGTTGGAAAACGCATGTTCTTGTTGCTGTTTGACATTTAACTATAAACAAAAATGTTTTAAAATGTGTCTCTCTTTACCGTTAAAAAAGCAACAATATATCCTACATAACTCAATGATAGAGCTAGGATAAATTAGGTATGTAAAAAAAACAGCGGTAATAGCGCATATTGCGCTATTGAGCCACCCATAATATCCCCAGGGGAAATTTCTTAACCGCGACAGCCCTAGCTCCAACTGATTTGAATAAATAAGCTATGCATTGGCTGACATGGTATGCAATTTTTTTTTTAATGAAAAATTAAATGAGAATGAGAATCACGCTTACGACAAAATACCTATTTTTAGTATACTTCATTGAAGGATTTGACGGTGTGATTCATAGATTAAGTTCTTTTCAAAGATATATTCATAAAAAACAACCGCGGCACTGCATTTTAATTTTGAAACTTGGATGTTTATTCAACGAAGTATAAGCCTTATGGAAAAACTATTTGTGGAGGTCAGTTTTGATATTATGACGGGCCGCCACAAATAGCTGTATTTATTGGAAGCATTGGACACTAGGGCTGAAACAATTCCTCGAATAACTCGAATACGTAAAATAATTAAGGCAAATTGTCTCTCGGCTTCATTTAGTCCATTAACTAACTACACACGGAACACTGTGTTTCCCCATGGACCATTATTACTGACGCACAACTCATAGACACTGGATCATGCACATTTATTAAAATAATAATAAATAAAAAGCGCTGGACATATTTAAGACCGTAAATCAATATGGTGGCTAGTTATGATGTCCCTACGTTAGCTATGTTTTGTGAAAGACTAAGCGAAATTCATGTTGATTGTCTCATTCTCTTTCTGACACACACCATACAGTTATGCATAAAAATACCACAGAAATAAACGTAATCAATATCACATGACGAGTGCCAGTTTCCACCTCTAAAAATCATCATAACACATGTGATACTGATTTTATGCAACAGTTTAACAAAAAAGTTTTTATTAAGATACGTATGTTTTAGACACTATATTGACGGAAATATGGCAACAAAAAATAATCCCAAACACAGCCACAATGCTGTTTTGCATCACTGAGCAACATGAGGGTGTTTTGTTCCTGAATTAATTATCAGTTTAAATTATTCTGTTCAGTCGCAATGAATCACTTATTAACAGTAACTTTCTGCCACCTACTGGCAGTTTTATTTTCACATTTTTATCACATTTTATTTTCACACAGTCATCTTATATTTCTAAATATCATTATTCAGTGTTTCATGTTTAAAATAACAAAATATTTATGCATTTGTAACTGCTGGTTAAATGCATTCATGTCCCTCTGGGCTGAATTAAATAGTGTAAATAGGCCTAAATCTAAATGCCTCTTTAGATGCAGCTTCTGTGTTTCTTCTGCATTACAAAGATGAATTTAGTTGATACCAGGGCTTGAAAATGAAAAAAAAATTCAATCGTTTCACTCCGAGCAGAATCGAATTTTTAACGTTTCTGTTCTGAGTTCCTCTAATATTATTACCGTTCCGAAACCGGTTTTCGGGTGGAAGAAAAAACGGTTAATAACGTTATTTATACTTTTTACTTAGTTATAAGTCACGGCTCACATTGCATTTCATTAGCCCTATTACTTCCAAAATAATGAAGGCTAAAATGCCTGTAACTAGTCTAAACTAAAATGTTTAAAACATTATAAAAACAGTTATTAGTTTATATCCAAAGCAAATCCTCTAAAGTTATAGGCTATAAAAACGTCAATTCAAAAACAAATTAGTAAAGGTGAAGCTGATGCCTACCCCTCTCATTCGGCAGGAATCCAAATGTTTCCATGTTCCCGACATATCTGGATGCTAAAATGTTATTTATTATATAGCGTTTGTACTTTCAGTTGTTATTATTATTTAAAATAATCTTGTCGGTTAACGGTTGTTGGTTAGGTAAATCAATTAACAATTAACATCCCTAGTCAGTAATGTCACAGTGCAAAGAATATAGAATAATAGTTACTGTATAATAAGTAGGCTAACCCTTTATTTGCGTCCGAAAATCAGAATCCACATTTCACTCTAAGAATAACTTTGAGGTAAATACAGTAAATGAAAATTGTTCAGCTTACGGTAAATTTGAGAAGCTCCCCTAGGCTATTTCCCCTCACTCCACAACAAATCATTTCAACTAACAGTATTTAGAAAAGAACAGGAATTAAAAATAAAAGAAGCTACAGCATATTAACGACAAACTGAAACGAATTAACTTATGCCAAAACGAAACTCAAACCAACGTTGGGCATCATTCAACACAAAATCAAATGTTTCAGTATTCGCGATGTATTTGAATAACAAATGATTATAAAAATAGCCTATAACAGTGTTTATTATAGTTTGTTAATTTTAAGTTTAATTTAATAGTTTGTAATGTTTATAAAATTTTGTGTCTGCATTGTCTATTTCTGAATGAAATCGTCTTTTTTTCTCTCTCTAGAAAAAGTATGTTATATATATATATATATATATTAGGGATGTCAACGATTAATCGATGATCGATTAATTGTCGATAAGAGATGCAATCGATTAAGGCTATCGATGGTCGGTTAACCGATTCAATGTTGGGCTGCGTGCGGCTCATGCGCACTCAACACGTGCGAGCGGCTGTGAGTGACGGTGACGATATATAAAAGCATCATCATTCATTCACAATGTACAAATTTAGCTTTTAATGTGATTTAAACTTTAAAGTACATTAAAATAGAAACAACATAAAAGTTCTTCAACATTAAATGCAATAGAAATGTAGTTACTAATCATTTCATCAGATAACTGTTTTATATCGTGCGCTTTGCAGGGCTGTGGGACACAGTGACAGGACAGGTAGTCTATTCATTCCTACAACTTGTTAATTCATTCCTACGAATTATTAATGTGGCAATTGTCCATGTTTCATTAATTTTGTTCCCTAAATAACCCATGATTTAAGTGAAATAAGGGAACAAATTAATAAATCGAACGAATTCTTAATTCATGAAATCTTTAATTTCCCTTCCCATGTTTACCACAGTAAGAGATGCGAAAACAGTTATTAAAAGCGAAAGATAATAAAATAAACCTGGGAAATTAGAGGGTTAGACTATGAAGATTTAGGAAAAGAAACAATGCCTAAATATACTGAATTTGTGCAAATTCGTGACCAACCGGCAAACCAGAACAAAGCCGCGTAAATGAAGACTATGGGGTCCAAAAGCATGGTCGCGATCTAACATTTTCCAGTTAACCTATTATTCCTCTAATAAACAAAGCTTTTATACCACACTTGTCATAATCAGATCTTATAATTTCTAAATAAATAATTGCTGGATTCAAAACAGCGATTAATAGGCGCTGTGACCGACACATTCCTGGAGCATTCACTGCTGTCACTAAACGGTGACGCCGAGCATCGTTCACATGTTTCTGCATGGACCTGACTAGGGCACAGGTTCTAAGCCCTGGGACAAAATGGGATGCTTTAAGGAAAATTTATAGCCTACTAAGTAATAGGCCCAACATAAAAATAACAATTTGTTTTCATGTTTTTTTTTTCTTTTTTTAAATAGGCTATGCGAAATATATCCGACTTAAATAATTTAGATTAACGGATTTAAAACAGAAGTGTGGGCGCTCCATAAGTTCACAAAAAAAAAAAAAAAAAAAAGGATGACAACGCATTCTGTTTGTTTGCTTTATTTTACAAGAGCGCAAATCTTCTGTTTTTATTGTGAGTGTGCACAAATGAAAGTAAACACTTTTGCGGAAAATATATATTTTTTTTAATGTCTCAGCTGTTTCGATCGCGCCGGAGCCTGCTGCACACGTATATTCTAGCGATTCAAACTTATATCGCAGTCTGTTCATTATCAAAATAAAATAGTCAACTAAACATTAAAAGGTTACACTGGTCAGTTTAAATAGACCGTAGTATACCGGTCCACTCTGCTGTTATGCCAAGGACGTTTTTGCTCACATGAAGAGGATCATCTTTTCCGTCTATATGCGAATGCGTGTTAAGTACAAGCCTAGTTTACATTATAAATAATAGTTTAACATTCAAATACATTGCGAATATGGAAACATTTCGATTTGTGCCGAATGAGACATGAGCAATAACCTCCAAATAAATCTAGCCAAAGCCGCGCTCGCTCATCCTCGTCTGCACGCATGCACTGTCACGATCTAATGCGCTGTATGCTGGATTTTTAAAAATCTGCATTTTCTAGGACAGAATCCAGCAGGATCAAATTAATGTGAGCAACTGTGTTTTGGTGCAGCAGCGCCGATGTAGTTCACTTAATGTGCAGCGCAGTCACACGCGCTCCACATTTCGGATAATTTTATTTTAAATACAATAATGTCAGTTGAAAACATTGCAATTGTGCTTTAAAATACAACAACGAGCACCACAAAACCATTTAAAGAGGCGCGTTCAGCGTTCTCCGTGCCGGATTGGAAACTGTCAACAAAGTAAAATGACCTCAAAAGTATGGCGCGCTCTCTTCATTTTATCAAATGATCATAATCGCATCTATTCATTTTATAATCCTGCTACTAGCATTTTATTCAGACTAAAGCCTCTTTAATTCAAGTGAGAAAGCGTTTTGTGTGTGTGTGTGTGTGTGTGTGTGTGTGTGTGGCTTTTGCACATCCTGTCATACCGCTGACTGCGTGCCTGCAATAGACGCATTTTGCAGTATTATGGTTAACGATTAATCGATTAATTGATCGTTAATTTAAACGACGATCGATCATGGAAATAATCGAAATTTGACATCCCTAATATATATATATATATATATATATATATATATATATATATATATATATATATAACTGATTATTAATCGGTCAAAATGATCTGATACTAGGTTTGCGCGATATTGGGAAAAAATGACATTGCGATATTTTATTTTTCTGCGATTAATATTGCGATATTTTTTCCTACAAACAAAAATGAGGTGAGCACACTTACATTCTCATTTTAAATGATTTAAACATCGACACCATCGTGTCAATTGATTAATTATGCGCGAGGGAGAGAGAGCAAGACAGCGCTCGTGTTGTTTGAAAATGGCTTGCTCTCTCTCGGTCTTTCTCTCTCTCTCTCTCTCAATTCAATTCATATTGCTTTTTTGCCATGACTTTGCCATGACATACAAAGGTAGATATTGCCAAAGCATTGTACATAGCAGAATAAAAACAAACACCCCGCACGCTCCCTCTCTCTCTGCCCTGTTAAACTTGCATGTGTTTTTCAGTCCTGTCAATGATAAACTTTCACTCTATGATGGTTAAGCTGTGCAATTAATCCACAAATCATATTCGTCAAGGCCGGGGAGCAGCTGGCCCGTGTAATGTTTCTTATTTCAATGAATAACGGATCAACTACGACAGCCTACATCGCACATCCTGCGATGTGACTATCGTGGATTCGTACATCGCGATATCGATTCTTAAACGACACATCGTGCAGCCCTAGCTGATACAGTTTGCTGCATTCATGCACTCAGAAACCGGTGACTGTGAACGAATCAGCAGAGCTCGAACAAGCTTTTGTCATTGTTAAATCTTTCTCGGACGTTTCGAAATGTCGAAATTGGGTTGCGCATCTATCTGTGCATGATGATGTCCAATGCCATCGGCGAGCAGAGCTTCTCAGAGTTGGGAATAATCAGAAGAGAGTCCTCAGTTGGGCAGGAAAGGTTAAGCATGCTGGCGCTTGAGTGTCGAATGCACATGCACCAATGCAGAGAAAATGTAGGCCGTTTTTGTGCTGCGTCATAAGGCCTAATTTGGTCTTAATCCGGCCCTAAAGGCGGTGCATTGCCATTGCGATTTACCTATGATGAGTTCACAGCTGAGCAGACATTTAACTCGTTGGCTTCAGCACATTTGTGTATGCCATACTGCTGGAATTGGTGAAATGGTTGACAGCAAATGTTAAATATTAAATGGAACGATAAAATAACGTTATTAACCGGTTAATGGCCATTTAAATTTTTCGATTCTGTTCGGAACTATAAAATTTGATTTAGTTTCTGGTTTTGTTCCTGTCAAAATTTCGTTCATTTCTGGTTTTTGTTTTCGTTCCTTGAACCGGTTCAGAGCCCTGGTTGATACTGATATAATTTGTTGGGTAACAGCCCAAATGTCTTATCATTCTAATTGATGGATTAAATGTAAGAATTTGACTCAAAAGTCTCACTCATCTAACACAGCCTATTTAACTTGTCAGTTCATGTTTATTTGTGCACTTCCGTCAGTGAACGCCGCCTGCAAAACACTAAAATAAATATCAAAGAAATAATAATTAAACAAGAAAGTAGCCTAAATAGTTAAATACACCCTGTCTAACGGACGCGAGTGACGCAGCGTGACAAAATTCTCCTTATAATCAGTGATGCTACACTGGATGCAGCATGACAGACATAATAAATCCCCCGTCCAGTTTCTGAGGTAATGACACAGAGTTCAGATGTCCTGTAGACACTAGACAGACTAAACCTGTTGCAACGCGGTTGTGTTGCGTCCGTTGAAGACATGGCTCACTGTTCCGCAGCCAAGTAAGCTCGTTAACTCCTCATCTGCACGAGCTCTCATTGGAATAGGAATGATTGCCATATTTCTTGTTACCATCTCTTATTTATTGCGGTCTCGTTTGTATTTGGCCAGTTTGGAGAAAGCCGCACCAAATATGACCAGCCAGGCATTTGTGATCACGGGAACCTGGGCAAACGCGGATGGGTGACATAAATGGAGATGGCTCCAGATCGGCAATGTAGTATTTGGTTTCCCAACAAGATCTATCGGCCAACACTAAATTAATTTGCTAAACGCATTAACTGTATTTTCCTGCGCTCAAATCTGCCAATCTAAAGGAAACACTGTGTTTGAGGTAAGATGTTAATTACCATAGACTTAGAATTTGCAACTATTACAGTTATTACACTTGTATACAAAACTTTGTATTATACTTGCTATAGAGTGTGTGACGTCACGTGCACTATCACGTGCTCTATCGGTGGCAGTAGACAACCGCGGTGGCAACCGACCACCACGGTGATGCGGTTGTCACGGCAACCATCACAGCCCTATGTAAAAGTCAATTTAAACTTATTGAAACAGATTCATTTCTAGTACGGCTGTGAATTGATCAGTACACAGAATATGAAGGATATCAAAAACAACTTTTACACACACACACCAGTACGTAGAGACATCTAAGAGGATTTATTTTCCAAATAACTCTAATTTCATGTTGCTGAAAAACGTGTCTGAAATTATGTATGGACTCTTGTTCTTGTTATCCTTCTTGTCCACTGATTTTTGTCCTTTAAAAAAGCCACAAAGCCTTCCAAGAAGACGGTAAAGGCTAATGTCATGCTTGAGCTTTAGTTAGGCTTAACGTGAAAGTTAAGTTTCACGGCATGGGCTAAATGCAATGTTTAGGATTTGATTTATGCATTAGTTTTAGTTTGTACCTTTTTAACTTTTTTAAAGTAATGTGAAATAGTTTTTTTTTTTTTTATTATTATTATTATAATTTATTTGTATTTGGCTTTTGAATGTTATTCGGCAGTCAAATGCATCAAATGGGTTTAGTTTTAACTGTAATCAATGTATGCAATTTCAGTAGTAAAGGCGAGCATACATGGTGCGATTTTTGCTGTCGTACGAGTTCGCACTTTTTTTTCAATAGTGTATTCTCATATGGTCGCAGCTTGTATCATGTGCAATGAAGTACGAGCCGAGCAGAGTGTCTTACAAGCACTTCCTGACCTCCCGATCATTTTTAAACATGTCTAAAAAGTTTGTGAGCTATCGGTTTGAATTTTTGACGTGTGCGTGAGCTGATTTGTTGATCTATCTGAAGTTGACCAATCACGAACTAGGAAAAAGACTATCCAGCAATTTCATTTGTTTAAAAATATATAAAAATGACGTTACTATATGCACAAACTTGCGTGACACGCTATGGTTATATACTTTACCATATATTCCGCCACCACATCAAAGCATGCGCACACAGATACATTTATCTCAAGCTGTTTTTGAAGAACAGAAAGTCCATGCTTTTCTCTGCTCTTCAGCCAAACTCTATGCCATGCCCTTCTTTTTCTTTTCTTTTTTATTCTTTTGGAAGCCATTGCTGCCACAATCTCTTCCTCTGACTCTGATGTTTTTGGCGCGGAACTTTGTGCGATTGCTTCGGAAATCAGGCAGGTCATTAAATCGTGTCGTATATCACCTCGTCTGTACGTCCTTCTGACCATCAGAATTTGCACCGTGTACGCCCACCTTAAAATATTTTTCTAAAAAGGGAACAAAATAGTTATTTTAAGAGACCAATCTGTTTTATCTTGTATATCTAGTATTTCTTTTTGATAAAGAAAAAATACTTTTTATCCAATTCCTTGATAAATCGATGGAATAATCAGTAGAATACCCAATTACTAAAATAATCAATAGCTACAGCCCTACTTGACACTGCTGTGAGTTAAATGGCCATAATCTAAGTGATTTTACAAAAAATAAAAATAAATTACTTCATATTACTGGTGAAATATGGCCAATTATGTAAAACGTCGTACACTCAAAGGGTGTCATAACAAAAAAGTCAAGCTAGTATCTAGCCTTCGCTTTCATTTCGGACCATCTCCAAAAAGACATAAAAAAAAATAAACAAATGATTTACTCGTTAAAATCCATTTATCATAGAAGGTAATAAAATTAGTGCTCTTGAAATATGAAATGAAGGCGGGTCCGGATTGAATTCCCTCATTGTTGAAATTCCCTCACATTTCAACTTGTGTGTCATGCATTGTTTCTTAATTTGTTTTGTGTTGTTACACACAACCATTATGGCAGTGCTGAATAGACGGATTTGTTCTCAACAAATCAGGCCAATAAATATGCCCATTCAGCTAACATGTTATTCACTTTTTGTGGAAAATAACATTGTGATCTCATAGATGAGGCCGTCCTTCTTGTGAACTAAACATGAATTAGGTCAGACCGTCCCCCAAAAATATCCAGTGGTGATGGAAATAAATGGGCAATCAGATTGAAATATAATGCCACGTTGTTGTTTCTTTCTCAAGTCCTTGATTAATTAACTGTGGACTCTTTGCATCAATCAGTTTATATGCTTTTCAGAGATTCTGTCACTCTAGCTTTCTGTAGTATTCACATATTAAATAAAAAAAAAATTAGGGAGGGTATCAGAGTCCTTTGCAGGAAAACGGACTGACTGCTGGCCTTCCTGCTTTTGCCAGTGTGATGTTTTGTCTGAGTCTGAAGCTCAACTGCTTTCCTTGAGCTCACAGCACAGGCTGCCCTTCCCCCCGCTTTACCAAACATGCTCAGCTCTCTTTCTCTCACACACAGGCGCCAGAGAGAGGTAGAAACTAGAGAACTTAATTTCTCCTGGGTCCTAGAAGTATAAGGGTTAAGTGCTTGTGAAAAATGAGATCTTTCTTTTAAACGCCATGCCAGCTTCTAAGGCTATATTCATGGTGAGAATGAGTGCAATCAAACAAAGGAAGACTAGAAAAGATGTTTAAAATGTATTTCTTCTAGAAATCTTAGAACCATGTTCGGATTCACTTGATTAAAAACCTTTTCAAAAGTATCAACAGAATAAAAAAGGTTTCTCACAGGGGCAGATGTAATACAATCTAGAAGGATATCTTTAATGAAAAATAAATTCTGACAAGAAGAACATTTCGGAGGATTTTCTCCTTAGAGTAAAAACTGATGTGGAATTTTTGAATGTCCTATTCTGCATCTTGTATAGGTGACTTGATTCCAACAATTCTCAAAACAGAGATAGTTTTTTCCTCAGATCAGGATTTATTGCGTTCAACTTATTATTTAGACATTGATCCCATTCTGATTGCCATTTATATATAATGTATTCAATTATCGTTTGTTTTAAGTCTTTAAAAGGTGTAGAACACTTTACTAATTCTGTGGATAGTGCTCCTTTTGCTTGTGAATCCACCTGCTGTGTTGTACGTGGAAAAAAATTAGATCTACATAAAAGTTTGCATGCATGCAAATACTCAGTGGTCATCTCAATTAAACATAGCACTCTTCATGCAGAATAGGTATTTTTGAATAGGTAAATCCAATCAACGGCAGATGTAGTCCCCTCCCCCCCCACCTTTTTTTTTAATCCTTTTTTGATAATTCAATTTAATATGCGTCACAATAAGGGAGAACAGATCTGGCACTGTTTCCATTTCATTGTGATTTTAACATAAATGTTACCGTCCATACCACACCTGCAATGGTCCAATCAATGTTTTCTTTGTCAATCAGTAGTTATTCCAAATTTCCTCTTTTATTTTAGTAGTGGACTTGAAATTACCATTGTGTTTTCTGGCATTTTACATTTTCTTTTTTCTGTTTGCAAGACTTTTATTGTAGTGGACCTGAACAACACATTTCTTGATCAAAGGTTTCTACAATCACTTAATTCCAGCTCTGCTCCTCATAAGACATTTTGAGCTATCTTGGAGTGAGAAAGGAGACACTCTGACTTAATAAAATATGACTGTTTTCAATATGCGCTCTTTAGCGATCTTGCGTCCTTGTGTTTTCGCTATACATCATCATTAACCAGTGTCGAAGTTCAATTCCAATTCTCAAGAACACAATTACAGAGGATGTGTGTAAGTGCCCGGATGTGTTCTTGATAGGGCTAAAACGATTCCTCGAGTAACTTGATTACAAAAAATGATCTTTAAAGCCTCTTTAAATTTATTTTAAATCTCACGTCAGGTTCTTTCGCAATGATTTTTTTAATGTGACACAACGCATTTACGTCACCCACAAAGCGGAAGGAGACACAAGGTGTCAGCAGTGTTTTGACTTGAGGGCGCAAGCAAACGGAAAGAGAACGTCTTGGCGTGTGTTCATTGCAAGATAGAGCTGGCATACCACAACTAGGGCCCTATGATTTCCGCGATGCAGAAAACGCGGAGGGAACCGCGGAATCCAGTCATAAAAACGGAATTACAGTTTAATGCGGAATGGCACGAAATTTGCCAAATTTTTAATGAATTAATCAAAAATAGGTCATTGCACTTACATTAAATCATGATATAGACCGGGACGGAACAGTCTATTTAAATATGATTCCTGCATGTTCTGCGTGTCTCTGTTAATGAATGGCGCAGAAGCGCGTCTCCGTTTATTTACACACACTGAAGCGGGCGTGACGCTCCGGTGATTTCAGCATCTGCTGTCTCAATAAGGACGTGAACACCTGAACAACATCTCCAGAACTGCTCTGATAGTCACTTCATGAGCATTTTACCATTCGATTTGAGTAAAACTAGCGTCACATCACATACACAGAACATGTATCTATTGTTCAGCAGAATGTACATAGCCTACTACAAAAAAAAAAAAAATCAAACATTATTTTTTTTTTTTTAAGGTTTAATCACACAACATTTCTTCCATATTTTATATTTAATAGTAAATCCCCTTTGTTTACCAAAAAGTTAAGTTTGCTTTATTTTCAATAATTAAAAGATATATTAAATGTTTTATGTGTTTAATGTGCATCTCAGAAAATGCTTTATTTAAAACCCCAACTGAATGGCATTTAAATGCACTTAATAAATCTGTAAACTGTCATTGTTCACAGTACAAGTAGACAGAGAAACAATGAGTAATAATTAAAAAAAAATAGTTAAAATTAAATCTAATAGGGGTGCTCTGTGTAGTAACAGCTGCTCTATTTGAAATCATGCACCTGATGGAATTAACCGCTGATTAGAAAACCGGCTTTACTGACGAGATGCGCATTAACGATCGGCCGATCGTGATCGGAGCACCCCTAAAATCTAATCTAATCTTGACCAACTGTATATCGTTGGAAAGGTCTAAGACTCCCAAATATATATTTTACCAGTGTTTTTTGCTAAAAATTATGTAGGAAAAGTAATCGATTAATTTATGACAAGAGTGCACCCTCAAAAATCTAAATTATAACTGGAGTTTTGACCTTTGTTTAAAAAAGAAGACTTGTTTGTTGCCTTTTTCTCTATCACATTTTAGAAATCATCAGAAGTTATATATCGACTGAAAACTTAAAATCTCAAAATTCATTCTTTAAAACCCATTTTAAAATCAGACATTGCATTTCCATGTAAATGGTACATCAATATCATGTTACAAAATATTTTCATTCATGAATTATAAAAATGTAAGTTTGGATCGTGCACTACAAAGTCAATGTTCAAAAATGTGAGTGACAGTTAAGGGGTTAAGAGACCCAGGAGTCTTATTTTCTCTTGCATAATTAATATTACACTTTAATTAAGCAAAAACGCATTGTGTCCGATTACTCGATGGAATTTTTGGTAGAATACTCGATTACTAAAATATTTGATAGCTATAGCCCTAGTTCTTGATATCAAGGATGCATCGAGTGCAGACTTGAGAGAATCAAAGCATTAGAAATCCAAGAAGCGGGCGGCCGGTGTACAGAAGCCAGCAAGCTTTAAACTCGCTCTCGCAAATACTTGACTGCTCTTGAAAGTTAACATTTATCGTTTTGTTTTGCTTAATTTTAATAAAGGTATAAGACCTGGAGAAAGTCTGCAGTATTTTTATTGGCATATTAAAAGGTACATAACATACACGGTTTCACCTAATCGTGTGTCAATCTTGAGTACCTATAGAGTAGTACTGCATCCTTCATATACTGTTTTTTTCCGGACTATGAGTCACACTTTTTTTCATAGTTTGGCTGGTCCTGCGAATTATAGTCAGGTGCGACTTATCAAAATTAATTTGACATGAACCGAGATAAATGAACCAAGAGAAATGCACCAACAGAAAACATTACCGTCTCCAGCCGCGAGATGAAAACTTTCCCTCACATCTGAAAACGCAGTTATCTGGAGACATTCTCAAACAAATCCTATGCAGTGCTGCCGACGATCTCCCGAGGAAGCGTGTTGATTTGCACGGTCTCACTCTCCTCTGGTCATTGTGTGTGTGCGGGCGCGTTTTTCCGGGAGAAATGCTCATATAAGGACTTCCGTTCTCATCTATGTCATTAAATCCCTGATCAAAAAAAAAAAAAACAGCTGAAACTTGTACCAACCCAGAAGTAAGATTTTTGGCAAAGATATTCTTAGACATTCTTCTAAATAATTTTTTTATAACTTTGGCTATGTTTAGCATGAGAATCCATCTCTTTAACACTGTGAACAACTAGGAATACACAAAACGTCATTGTACCCCCCCTTTAATGTAAAAAATGTTGTTGCTGAGATTTGTTAATGGTGGTTATGTCTTAAAGGACTTCTGTATAAAAAAAAGCAGCTTTTTTGTGTGTTTGTTTAAACTTGCTAGGTTTTATAGTAATAAGCAGATGGGTAGCAGATAGAAAAAAGCAGGTAGATTGTGTCTAAAGTTTAGAGAGATTTGTCTTTTACAGAATGATTAAATATTTTGAGAATTTTTACTCAGTGCATTAAGGCGCTGATATACTTCAAACGTAGTTCATTTTCGTTCTTCGGGGGAAAAATAAGTTCGAAAAGGCTGAGCGACGGTATACTGTTAACAAACTGTTAACGAAAAAAAAAAACACACCCACTGATTGTGTAACCGCAATGGACCAGTGGAAGCGCAAAGGTGTTTTTAGGAGCCAAAGCGAACTCCCCCAGAAAGTTTGCTTTGGTGAGCTGTTTCGAACTCAAAATAAACTTCGTTTTAGCCTGATTTTGTTTGAAATGTCGTCATATCAGTTCGATTTTCTATTTCGTTTGAAGTATACCATGGCTTTAAATGATGCCTTTCTGTCTTATAGCTCGTGGTCAAGACATATATGGACATGGATCAAGACTCAGAGGAGGAAAAGCAGCAGTACTTGGCTTTGGCTCTTCACTTGGCCTCTGAGTTTTTCCTGCGAAACCCCAACAAGGATGTACGGTTACTTGTGGCCTGCTGTCTTGCTGACATTTTCAGAATTTATGCTCCAGAGGCCCCATACACCTCGCATGACAAGCTCAAGGTATGCCAAAACATTAACTTCACACGCATGACTTTATTGATAAACTTACCTCTTTATTATGGCTCACACTAAAAATGTATGATTAAAAACTGATCTCACACTTGCACCTCATGTCAAGCTGTCTTTTTTTCCCCCATCCTACACATAGTACCATCAACCATTATGAAAAAACAGAGAATTCAGATTAGCTTTCCAGTTAAAAAAAATAATAATAATTTGAGTATCTTTTTATCTTCTATCTAGGAAATTTTTCTCTTCATTACGCGGCAGTTGAAGGGTTTAGAGGATACCAAGAGCCCTCAGTTCAACAGATATTTTTACTTACTAGAGGTGAGCTGTGTTTTTACAAATAACTGGTTGATTATATGTGCATGTTTTAAATGTACTTTCAGGCTTGTGGGGATATGAGCCACACAGCAGCAATATTTACCCGTTTGTTTTTCATTTAAGATTAAGCATGTAGTTTAATTGTCATAACCAATATGTTAAACTTTAATTTGCACAGAACCTGGCATGGGTGAAGTCCTACAACATCTGTTTTGAATTGGAGGACTGTAATGAGATCTTCATCCAACTCTTCAAAACCCTCTTTTCTGTCATCAAGTGAGTTTAATTTTAAGTGAGTTTAATCGTCTCTTCTGTTACGCAACTGTACTCTTTTTGATCAGGACTTTCCCTCTTCCAGTAACAGCCATAATCAGAAGGTGCAGATGCACATGTTGGACCTGATGAGTTCCATCATCATGGAGGGAGATGGAGTGACGCAGGAGCTGCTTGACACAATCCTCATCAACCTCATCCCTGCTCACAAAGTAGGCAAACTTATTATCTTATTTCTTCCCGGTCTCATTTCCCAGTCCAGTCTCAGATGGCTAACCATTGTGTGGTTGTACCTCTTTCTGTGCTTTAGAACTTGAATAAGCAGGCGTATGACCTGGCCAAGACTCTTCTGAAGAGAACGGTTCAGACCATCGAAACCTGCATTGCCTCAGTGAGTCACAAAAACATAAGTTTGTCCTTTCAGAATTCAGTACATTTAAATGGCGTAACGAGTTCAGTTCTTTTTAAGAAGACAAAATGGTATGACAGATGTTGTATTGACTTTCTTCTCTAATCCCTTTCTTCTCTTTCTCCGTAGTTCTTTAATCAGGTTTTGGTGATGGGAAAGTCCTCCGTGAGTGATCTCTCTGAGCATGTATTTGACCTCATTCAGGAGCTCTTTGCAATCGACCCTCTGCTCCTTGTCTCTGTGATGCCACAACTTGAGTTCAAATTGAAGGTGACTTAATGAACATACATTTATTTGTGCTTCAGCTCGCATACAAACACTTTAATTGCAAGACTAATATTTTTCTGTTGTCTGTGTAGAGTAATGATGGAGAGGAGAGGTTGGCTGTTGTGAAACTGTTGGCTAAACTCTTTGGTGTTAAAGATTCTGAACTGGCCACTCAGAATCGCCCACTTTGGCAGTGCTTTCTGGGAAGGTGAGAGATTCCTACCATTGGAAAATCTTGGAAAAAGATTTTGAATATGTATAATTTGAGGTTTATTGAATTCTGATTTTCTTTTTATTTCCTCCCAAAGATTCAATGACATCCATGTTCCTGTGAGACTTGAGTGTGTAAAGTTTGCTAGCCACTGCCTGATGAACCACCCAGACCTTGCCACGGATCTTACTGGTGTGTTCAGGATTAATGTGATGTCTACTGATTTTTTTTTTTCTCCATTAAGCATTGCTTGACTTGTAAACATCTTGTGTAACTCTGTCACTTCAGAGTTTCTGAAGGTGAGGTCACATGACCCAGAAGAGGCAATCAGGCACGATGTCATTGTGACCATCATCAACGCAGGGAAGAAAGATCTGAACCTGGTGAATGATCAGCTGTTGGGGTTTGTCAGAGAGAGGATGTTGGACAAGAGGGTGAGAAAGATGCAAAGCTTACCCTAAAGTCTTCTGAGCTCAATGGCATGATTTTTTTCCTTTCTCTTATGTAGATTGCAATATGAAAAAAGTACTGTATGGTCTTGGAAAAAAAGAACGAACCAATCTAGAAAGATTAAGGTGATTTTATTAGTGGTGGATCTGCATGGAGCATAAATAATTTACTTTAGAGTTAAAAAGTAATTTTTCAGTTTATTTTTGTGCGCGCACCATTCTTCATGGCTGAACCATTTTTAGCCTCTTTCAGTAATGAAGTGAACAAAAACAAATATTCAAGTCTACAATTCCCACTATTTTTCACACATTCAGTACCGCCATAAAAAAATGTATATATTTTTTTGTAATTGTGAAATAAAAAATATTAAGCAAAAGGGACTATTAAACTGTAAAACTATACAACTGTAAATGTACAGTGCAACAGTTTGCATCTTAATTTCCTTTTGAAAAGTTAAACCATCAAAACAACCATTTTAATTTGCTGTTTTGCCAGCAGATATATGCTGCAGGTTTCAGAGTGAGACTCCACTGCAGCTTTATGCAGAAACACTCACGTAGCTCTCATTCGGCACAAATCCAAATATCTCTATCATTGCTGTCAAACAATTAATGGCATCCAAAATAAAGGTTTTTGTTTAGGTAAAATGTGTGTGTACTTTATTTATGTTTATATAAATATACACACATACAGTATACATTCTGAACATATTTAGATTTATTTACATGTATATATTTATATTCATATAATTTATATTATATATATATAAATATATTTCATATAAAACAATATATTGTTCTTTATACATGCATGTGTGTGTGTATAATATATATATATATATATATATATATATATATATATATATATATTATACACAGTGCCAAAGTCTCTTTAAGACAAGTCATGTCACTGCAGCCATCTTTGAAATCAAAATCCTTTATTTTAGATGTGATCAATCGTGATTTATTCTTTGACAGCACTAGTTTCTATGTTTGCAATGTAGCCTAGCTTTTGGTTGCAAAACAGTAATTTGTTTTGTAAGCTTTGTACTTCACTCGTGTCCCAGTATCCACTTATTGTCATACATAACAGAATACTTCACAAGTACTTGTTTGAAATAACACCATGGAGGTACGGTGGTCTCACTGACCTTCTGAGCAGTGTAGCTTTGTCTTTATCTTATATGCTGTGTATGTGGATATTTTATTTGCACTCTGCCCATGTGTTGCATATTTGACAGTAAATGAATTATACATTCACTTTGGAATTTGTCATGTTAAAAAAACATGACTTATATTCTGGAAAATACGATGCATTCCATTGTGATTTGATAAACTCATATTGCAATATTTATTTTGATATATCTTGGAGCCATTCAAACCTACTTAGAATTTAAATAAAAAGGGAGCTGAGAAAAACAAATTAAATATAATTATTATGTTCGGTTTCAGTGGCGTGTCCGTAAAGAAGCAATGATGGGGTTGGCTCAGCTTTATAAGAAGTACTGTCTGCACCATGAAGCTGGGAAGGAGACCGCATTGAAAATCAGCTGGATCAAAGACAAGCTCTTACACATCTACTATCAGAACAGCATAGATGACAAGTACGCACATGCATCTGTACACACAAAGTATTTAATCTGCTTCATTAACTAGTTTATTGACATTAAACAATGAAGCATGCCTAAATCCGAAGTGTCAGATTCTTAAAAAGTGTGCTTGTGTAATAGGTTGCTGGTGGAGAAAATCTTTGCACAGTACATGGTTCCTCACAGTCTGGAGACTGAGGAAAAGATGAAGTGTCTATACTACCTTTATGCCTGCCTGGACACTAACGCAGTCAAGTGAGTCTTAAACGACTTTTTTAAAAGCTTATCAGATTGCCAAGAGAGAGTCTCCGGTTCTCATCTGACCGTTTTGGAGCATATCACTGTACATCTATTAACAGCACTCATCTCACTGATGTGTTTAATTAGATCAAGCAGAGAACATCTCGTTGTTTTTCAGAGCACTGAATGAAATGTGGAAGTGTCAGAATATGCTGAGAGGGCTTGTTCGAGAACTGCTGGACTTACACAAATTGCCTACAGTAAGTTACACAAACCAGGGCTCCAAACAAAAAAATAGAGTGAGCCATTGGCTCCTATAAGAAAAAAATGTAGGCACCAAATAATTTTTTAGGTGCCACAGAATAAACATGTTTATTTATTTATTTATTATTATTATTTTTTACATTTCAATCATACTGTCATGTGTTTAGGTCTAATTTTCTTGACTATCAGCATTTTAATCCATCTTGTAGATGACCTGGGAACTAAGATTCACTTAAAGTGGGAACCAAATGTCTTTTTTAATTTGAAATATACAGTCACATAATTGTTCATTATCTGTACCAGTATCATGGACATAAGCATCACTTGGTCACTGAGTATAGTTTGGGCGTTTCCTTAATGTTGTGAAACCATGGACAAGAGGGTGAGAAAGATGCAAACTTTTAAAAATAAAGGTGCTTCACAGTGGCATAGAAGAGCCTTTTTATATAAATGGCTTCGTAAAGAACCTTTAACATCTGAAGAACCTTTGTTTCACAAAAGTTTCTTTGAAATGCCTAAATGTATTGAAAGATGTTTCTTTAGATTATAAAAAGCTGAGAAAGAAATGGTTCTTTATAGAACCTTTGACGGAATGATTCATTGTAGAACCAAAAATGGTTCTGTGAAGAAACTTTTAAGCACCTTTATTTTTAAGAGTGTATGTCTTTCACACTTTCAGTCTGTTTTTCTTAATTAGTAAAATGCAATTTTATAAGAGGCATTGAATCATGTAGAAAACAGGTTAAGTATAAATATTTAAATGCAATAGTGCATAAATATATAGTTATTTATAGTTACTTTTCTAGCTGACTGATTAGCTTGTCGTCACTGAATGGTTATTCCGAGGTCAATGTATATTACGTTGCAATGTTTACAAGCTTTACACATTTTCCGCAGTTTGAAAACTGACATTTCGGTAAGTTGTGTACTGTAGGATCTCTTATAAAATAGCCTATCGTTTGATGTCAATGTTCATTATGTACGATAGTAGTTAAGAGAAAGATTAAATAGGTTACTTGCTGCTTGAACTGAGGTGCTAAAGCAACCACGCCTATTTATTTCGTTATGAATTTTACATTTTATAGCTGATACTTTGTTACTGATTTTTGATTACTGGACAGCATGTGCTCTTCAAATAATGAGGCTCACACATTAGCAGCACACAGCATAGACTTAAAATCTTAAGAAACCATATTATTAATGATAATAATTTAGCATTGTTAATGATATTGCCTATATCCACACAGGTGACAGCTTTACCTGTTGTGGTTTGTTCAAGTTGGGCACAAAATAGACGTTGCTTTTCTGCTCTTTCACTTCTTAAATCTTTCATTTCAATCTTTCTCACGCTGTACAGCTGAGCTGAATTTATCAAGTGTGTGTCAGCGGTGCTGCGTGGCTGAGATGAGGACAGTTTTTGTTTTTTTTTTCACTAAAACTTTAATGCGCATCGTCTCAGTTTAATTCGTGAACAAAGCAAATGATGCGAATGCAAAACAATCAGAAAAAAAGGCATTACATGCACATTTTTTTGTTATAACATGTAATTACATAGGCCTAGCAAAAGCAAAAACTTCACTCATGATTTAATATTTTTTCTGTCATTATTTTTCAGAGGAAGACAAAACGTCTTTGTAATGACTAGTGGTCGACCGATAATTTTGCAAGGCCGATAAGTTTTTCTATTCGGCCGATGCGTTCATGGCAGCTTTTGGGGATACAGTGCACGCCAGTTACGTTATCACATAAGCAGAATTTCCAACATATCTGTTGATTAATAGTTATTAAAGTAGATTTGTAATGAAAAGTGAGTGAAGAAATTAATTTCCATTTCCTTCATATTGTTTATGTTTCTTAATGTTCTGAGGGACATTGAAAATGTATTGTCCTAATCAAAATGCTTTATTGTATTAACTGACATGTATTTTAAATGCCAAAGCATTAGTACAATTGACAGGTACAGTGACAAACATAAATGTAACTGTTGTTTTTCTTTTCCTGCAGTCTGAAGCAAACACCACAGCCATGTTTGGAAAACTTATGACCATCGCTAGTGAGTATAATATATATATATATATGCCTTTAAGTGGATGCTAAGTAAAACCATTAGGTTTCAGAATGTGTAATTTGTCTCTCTCATTCTCAGAGAATCTTCCAGATCCAGGTAAAGCTCAGGATTTTATGAAGAAGTTTAATCAGGTTCTGGGTGAAGATGAGAAACTCCGTCTTCAGCTTGAGCAACTCATCAGCCCTACCTGCTCGTGTAAACAGGCTGAACAATGTGTGGTAAGTTTAAAAACACTCCACCAATCACATTCAACACTGCACTGTCCAAGCTCACATGATAGGTGTTAATTTATAATGCATATTAACTAAGAGCTTTTCCAGTCCACCGTATTTCTTGTAATATTAAACATTACACCGATACTAAGTCATCTAAGAGTGTTTTATAATTTTTTTTCCAGAGGGAAATCACACGAAAGCTGACATTCCCCAAGCAGCCCACAAACCCATTCCTGGAGATGGTGAAATTTCTGCTGGAGAGAATCGCACCGGTGCACATCGACTCTGAGGCCATCAGGTAGGCCATGAGGTCAAATAGCAGATTATATTTTTTTTTTTAGTAATGAACATGCATTCAGCAAAAAACTGCCATTATATTTTTATTTGAAATGCCTTATTGAAACACTGGTCATGTTTTTTTTTTTTATTGTATTTTTTGTTGTGATATTTCCACAAATGCTGTCTATCAAGAGTCGTTCTTATAACAGCTACTGTAAACATAGTTTACATAGAATACAAAGCCCAAAGAAATTCCGATTTTCGCACCTGCAAAATAACTGTGCAGACAATCAGCCCTAAAAATCAAGTCAGAAAAGCAAATCGGAAATTATGTGCAGGTTGAAGCACAGTCAGAGAAAATGCATGCGCTTGGTTTGAACAGCAACATTGGATATGAACTCCTATCAGTGCACCTGCAGATGTAAAGCGAGAACATGAATGAGAGGGGAAGAGAAACTGACTGAGTGGGAGAGAGATAAGCGCAATATGGGCCATGTGTTTTTTTTCCTCTCAGGGATTGTGTAACACTCTGAATAGCTTGTAATGGGTGAGACATCTAGTGAGAGTAAAGTGTAACTGCAGGTATTGTGTAGCTGTTTTGGATCACCAATAATGTGTGTGTGTGTGTGTAGCGCCCTGGTTAAGCTGTTAAATAAGTCAATTGAGGGCACTGCTGATGATGATGATGAGGGAGTAACCCCTGATACTGCCATTCGTGCTGGACTTGAGCTACTCAAGGTACTGTTTGTAACTGCAAGTGCACTAGTTTAAAGTTTAAATATCATGGAAAACAGGATTTCTGGATTAAACATCCAATCACATTAATTTAAAAATATGAATATATTAATATAAAAATTAATTGCTGGATATGGGCTATTGCTCTACTTAATGTTAAGTGCTCATTTGCAGTTATGTTCTCAATTTTAATGTAAGTTTGCTGTTTGGTCTGTCCATACCTTAGGTTTTGTCATTTACACACCCCACTGCATTCCACTCAGCTGAGACATACGAGTCTTTGCTGCAGTGTCTGAAGATGGAGGATGATAAAGTGGCAGAAGCAGCCATACAGATCTTCAGAAACACAGGACAAAAGATTGAGACAGAACTGCCACAGATTCGCTCGTATGAACAGCTCCCAGATGCATACACACAACTGTTTAGATCCAGTACCAAGGATTGTCAGCTTAACTGAAATCAAATACACATGTTTGATGTAGTAAAATGATGTTCTGTTTTCTTTGTGCAGGACTCTAATTCCCGTACTACATCAGAAGGCAAAAAGAGGCACCCCCCACCAGGCCAAACAGGCAGTCCACTGCATCCATGCCATCTTTCACAACAAAGAGGTCCAGTTAGCGCAAATATTTGAGGTAAATCTAAGTGCATAAATGCATTTTCCTTAAAATGCTCACTTTTGACTGTCAATATTACAATAATGTCATTTTTCATAGTATAATCAATGTCAATTTTCAATAAGGTCATTTTTTTGCTGCATGAGAATTTTTTTATACATGCTCTTCTGTCTGTCTCTTGTTCCAGCCGTTGTCTCGCAGTCTGAATGCAGACGTGCCTGAACAGCTCATCACTCCGCTTGTTTCTCTTGGACACATTTCTATGCTGGCCCCGGATCAGTTTGCGTCACCCATGAAGTCAATCGTAGCCAATTTCATCGTGAAGGACCTTCTGATGAATGACAGAGTGAGCATATTGATGTGGTGTTCTGCTTTGAGCATGTATTGAATAGTTTTATTGCATGTTAAATGAGCCCTCTCTACCTCTCAGTCTGTGGGAAACAAAAATGGCCGGCTCTGGACAGCTGACGATGAGGTTTCTCCTGAAGTGCTGGCTAAGGTAAAATTTCTTTAAGTAATCAGGTTGAAAACAACATCTCTTGGTGATTTGTGTGCGTATTAATGTGCATGAGTGTTGCCAGGTGCAAGCCATTAAGCTGTTGGTCCGCTGGTTGCTGGGAATGAAGAATAATCTATCCAAATCAGCCAACTCTACTCTCAGACTCCTCTCAGCCATGCTGGTCAGCGAGGGAGACCTTACAGAGCAGAAAAAGATCAGGTACTAACTGGGAGTCAAGATCCCCAGTGTGATTTTGTGTACAATTACGAAAGCTGCCTTGATATGGCTAACAGGCCCCTAACACGTGTGTTTATGGACACAGCAAGTCTGACATGTCTCGGCTGAGGCTTGCAGCGGGGAGCGCCATCATGAAACTGGCACAAGAGCCCTGTTACCATGACATCATTACACCAGAACAGTTCCAGCTCTGTGGACTCGTCATTAATGTGAGTTGAGCACTAGACTACTTGGATGCATATGGAACATAAATCCAGTTACTATTTATTTTAGATCATGGCTGGCTTTAAAATTCTGTACTGTTTTGTCTAAATAAAACTGAAACCTTTAAACTAAAAGTCATTTATGTCATGCTAATGAATTTAGGAATAACAAGCTTGTGTGTGTAGTATGAAAAAGGAAAATTCATAGATTTGCTAAGTATTACATTTAAGTGTTTAAAGATGAACTTTTCTGTCATCTAATGCTAACTTTATGTACCACCTGAATGTATTGTAGATTTTCTATCTTAAGTTGAAAGGGTGTTTATATAATGTACATTTTATGGATGATACTGAACCTTTTTGCCATGTAAATAGCCATGATGCTAACATGGCATAAAAAACTTAACAAACAAACAATACTTATTTAACCTGCTCTATAGTGTATCTCTAAGGATTGTAGATGATCATGCCAAGGTCTTGAGTTGCTTTAATGCAATGTAAATATAAATTGCACCCCTTAAATATACTTGCAGTTGGCAAATATATAAATCCAAATGTATTTTGTTCTACCAAGTCATTATGTATAAAACTATTCGATGCACAGGGGCAAAAAAAACTGCTTATTAACACTGTTTTGTAACAATCAAATAACGGGATATATAAGAACATGTTACAAAAGCAAATATTAGCCATAACGTCACATATTTTCATGTTTCCCCTATAGGATGAGTGTTATCAGGTGCGCCAGATCTTTGCTCAGAAGTTGCATGTTGCTCTGGTGAAGCTGTTGTTGCCACTGGAGTACATGGCTGTGTTTGCATTGTGTGCTAAAGATCCAGTGAAAGAGCGCCGTGCTCACGCCCGACAGTGCCTGCTCAAGAACATCAGTGTCCGCAGAGAGTACATCAAACAGAACCCCATGGCCCATGGTAGATACAGTTTCTAGTTTTTGTTATCACACATGCCATACTGAGGTATTGCTTGAAGACCTAAATATCCTGTGTGTTTGATTTTCAGAAAAGCTGCTGTCTCTGCTTCCTGAATATGTGGTGCCATACATGATCCATCTTCTAGCTCATGATCCAGACCTTACCAAACCACAGGATTTGGAGCAGCTCAGAGACGTCAAAGAGTATGAGTTTCAAACATGTTCAGACACTTTTGCACTGCACTTCTCTTTTTATTTCTGCTCATAGTGAGTTGACACAGACACTAATGTTCTCATAGGATGTATGTTTTACATTGAATTCAGACTAATTCAGGTGAGATTTTGTTTCAGATGCTTGTGGTTCATGCTGGAGGTGTTGATGACAAAGAATGAGAATAACAGTCACTCATTCCTGAGGAAGATGGTAGAGAACATCAAACAAACAAAAGATGCTCAGGCCCCAGATGACCCAAAAGCAAATGAGGTCCGTCACCATTAACCTCTCCTGCATAATGTTTGTGTATATTTCTGAATCCCAGTGTTTTTTACTCTTGTTCTCATGTATTTACAGAAACTTTACATTGTGTGTGATGTGGCGTTATTTGTTATCGCGAACAAGAGCACTTCATGTCATCTGGACTCCCCAAAAGATCCTGTGCTGCCTTGCAAGTTCTTTACCCCACCTGATAAGGTAACAACCACTCTATCTACAGTGACACTTTACATGTGACCTTACTATGAAACTCATTCTGTCTGCCCCTCTATACAGGATTTTATCAATGATAAGGAATATTTGTCACCAGAAGCCAAAATAGTTCTGCAGACAGGAAAAATCCAGGTAGGTTTTGTCACATCTGCTACTGTATGTGAGTAAGACCCTGATGAATTTATGGAAGTGTTCAGTACAGTAAGTTTGAAAGATTATAACAATTTAGGCACTCTATAGTTAATGCAAATTAAAGGTTGTACAGTTTCTAATAGAAAGCCAGTTCCAAATAAATATAAAAATGTATTTTTAAAAAATAAATGTATAAAAATAAACACAAAAATGGACAGTAAGAACAGTATTTATTTGAACCCTTAATTTATTTTCCTTTATAACAATATAAAAACCATTACTGACACTTTTGATTAATTTAATACAAATAGAAATATTAAAAAATAATAATAAAATAATATTTTATTTTTTAATAGATGTTTCTTGAGGATCAAATTGGCATTTTAAAATAATTTCTAAAGGATCATGTGACACTGAAAATCCAGCTTTGCCAGGAAAGAATTACATTCCGTTATTTTGATTTGCAGTATTTCACAGTATTATTGTTCTTTATCATATTTTTATTAAATAGCCATGGTAAGCATGAGAGTGAGATCTTAACAACCCCAAACTTATGAACAAAAATAAGTGATTACATTTTTTTCATTACATTAAAAGATGAGAACATTATAAACAAAAAAGTTGAATGTGTTCAAAGTAGTTGGGAGTTTTACACACAAGGATCGATGACATATCAACATTATTTTTGTTGAAAAGATGCAGTTAACCAGTAATTAACAAATGAATGCTTTGAATGTGTTCCATTACACATACTTGTTCATATATTTCCACCAAAGCAACCACCAAAGCAGACAGGTGTGCTGGGGGCAGTGAACAAACCTTTAACAGTAACAGCTCGCCGACCGTACATTAAAACCCCCACCTCTGACACCGTAAGCAACGCAAGCACCAACTCTCAACCCAGCTCACCTGCAACAAATAAGAGCAGGTTTGTGCTTATCAGAATTCACTTTTTCATTCATTGTGATGTGCCATTTAACCAGTGTTGATTAATCTATACTGCAAGAGGTTCTTTATCAATAGTTTACAATTAGCTTTTTTCTATCACAAAGGGATATGAGTTCTGAGGCCTCAGAAACAGGGGCGAGGGAGAATGAAGAGAACCCTGTTATCACAAAAGCAGGAGTTGTAAAGAAGGTGAGTTATATCTCATGTGAACATCAAAAACCAGGGCTCTTATCCTGTTCAAAGAAAGATAACAATAGCCTCAAATCAACAAAACTTTGACAGGAGCATAAACAGAAAACAAATAAAATGAACTGAAATGCCTTTTTGAAATGGCCATAAACCAGTTAATAACATTATTTTATTGTTCTGCTTAGTATTTTAATTTTGCAATCAACCAGTCACAAATTCAAAAAGTACGGCCATTGCAAATGTGATGTTGATGTATCCAGCAAGTGAAACGCTTGTGCTCAGCTGTATAGGCATTTCCCCTGAAAATAACCAAGATAGTGTAGATGGATTCCATTATGGTGGATGGCTTGCATATAGCCGCCCATAGAAACAGCCGTTTATAGGGAATCTACCTATACATATCTATGGTTATAGCCTGTCAGGAGGATGATGTAATGTTGCTAATGTGAGTGAAGTACAAAACCTATAGTTTACATAATAATATTTTTGCATCCTGATATGCTGCGAATATTGAAACATTTGGATTTGTGAGAAATGAAAGAGGTAGGCTTCGGTTTCTCGTTAAATTAATTAGCTTAATTATCTTGAAGTTCATAACTATTAGCTTTAGAGGATTTGTTGTGGAGAGAAGGCAACTAGGATTAGCCTGTAGCTGTGTTTAACAAAATAAAACTTTATAATATATAAAATATATTATAATAAAACACATTTTGCTTTATTTACCGGTATTTTAGCCTATGTAATTTCTGAATGTTATAATAAAATGCATCATACTGCCTACGTTACTACTTTTTTTAATCAATTTATCAATTTACTTATTTTATCCTATTTTTTTTTTTTATCCTTGCATCAAACATTTTTAAATCTTGAAAAAATAAACCAGCATGTCGGAAACGATATGCCTATTTTAATAGTTCAGTATTTTGAACATTCTATAGAAAATGTAAACATCTATTATTCTAACAGGTTGTGATTCAGTGGAGCAGCTGGTCCAAATAAACAGGTCCATCTTTCAACAGCAAGCATTTTGTGAATCCCGCGTTGAACTCGTTGAAGTTAGAGAAGTCGTCGTCATTAGAATGATGTGTGCTTGTGGGCGTGGTCAAGTTGTTCGCAGCCAACCAATGTTGAACATAGGCACGCCTTATGCAAATGTGTTACCGAAAGTGCGATTTAAACTACTAAAGACTTGTTTCAGCTGTTCAGAGTTGATTATTTTAGGAGACAATAACTTTACGTGCACTTTCAGCTTTACAACTTTGCAGATTGTTCACATTCACATACAAATACATTACACACTGCATGAAAGGCAATATTGGAAATGGCATTGACCAGTTTTGCTTTCATTTAATACATTTGGCTAAAATTTTTCTATAAAAGATGATGCTGTGTTGAATGACTAGAAGCACTTTTTTTTTTTGAGTGAAGAAAGCTCTGTACTTAGTAGCAGTAGTTTTATTGGCAAATGAAACATTAACTGGTATTTTTTTTTCTGCTCAAAACGGAATGGTAATAATACAGAAGGAATGCATAAACAGAAACTTTAAATACTGATTCTGCTTGGAATGAACAGATTTTTTTTTTTTAAGCCCTGCTGAAAATGCTACACGTTCACACTTCTATCATCCCTAAAATTAATTTTTTTTACTCTCTTTTAGGAGGAGACTGCTCAGCCCAGTGGGAAGAAGCGTGCTGCTCCTGCGAGTGACGGCACAGAGAACAGCTTGTCTTCAAACACCTCAGCAGGGTCACAGCCCCCTGCCAGTAAACCACGACGCGGTCGACCCCCTAAAAATGCTGCGGGCGTTGCCACACCAGAGAAAGATGCTGGAGCTACCACAGGAGGAGGGGCCGGACGGGGCCGGAAGAGAGCAGCACCTGCCCAGGATCCTGCCACCGCAGCCTCAGCTGATTCAATCAATGTCAAGACACCAAAACAGCAGAAAGAAACCGAGCCGAAAAGAGTGGCGCCACAGAGACAGATTGACCTGCAAAGGTAACTGAGTGCAACTTAATCACTTTTTTTGTATTTTATGCATAGTATTATATAAATCAATTGTAGTTTTATTGGAAATAAATTTGGCACTAGACTATCCAAGTTAACAGTAGGCTTGCATTTGTTGGGTGATGTTGATGAATTTGGTACCAAGAGTGCAAACAATAACAGCTTTGGTGGCAGAGGTAGAGGAGTGATGTGCTATAAAATGGAAAGTGTGGCCTTGATTTCTTTTTTCCAGCCATACCAAGAACAATTGTTTATTAGAAGTATATAATTATAGTTAATTAGCGTAATTTTTATTATATAACAAAGTATTATATATTTTTTTTAATTATCATATACTGCAATATATATTTTAACTTTGCTTTGTTATACACAACCATTCAAAAGTCTGGGCTCTCTTTAAATCATTTTAAATGAATGCTGTTGTTTTGAACTGAAAAAGTGTAATTTTACACAAATTATTTATTTTTAAGATTATTTTAAACGAAAGACGAATTTATTATATTTATTTATTTGTTTCTGAATGAATAAAAAAAATTGTACATTTAAATATTTTACATTTTTATAGTTTTACTATGTTTTGAATTAGGGGTGTGCGATATGAGGATTTTTGATCGTGGCCTATAAAAATGTCTCCACGATCTGCTTTTGAAGAAAATCGTAGTATCATGGTAGAGCGCACACTCTATCAGCTGCAGTTCTGGCAACTCTGTCATATACTGTACAACACCACATGCATTCACAGCAGTAGAGTTACTCTCTTATTATTTGCATGTGCTTTTAAATGTTTAATTTGCGCACTGGTCTGACCTGTGCTCTTTCTAAGTGCTGCATACACCCGAAGCGTGTGTGTGCTAAAGCCTGTCATACAGTGCCTGATTATTGAACTAAGTTATCTTTTGTGCTAATACTGTCAAAACACACCAGGTTTACATGTAGGCTCATTTGGTTATGTCTTAAATGAAAGTAAACAGTTGAGAGAAAAACTTATACATGCCTGTATTTTAGATGTGTGCAGGTCTTAAAGGGACAGTAGGCCTATTAAACATGCAGCCTACTGTCATTACTCTCAAGGGATAGATCACCCTAAAATTTCATTTCTGTCATTATTTACTCACTATCACGTTGTCCAAAGCCTGTATTAATTTCTTTCTTGTGCTGTACACGAAAGAAGATATTTTAAACAATGTAGGTAACCAAACAGTTGCTGGTCCACACTGAATTTGAAGATTATCAAAAATACTCAAAATAGCAATTATGTTCAGAAGAAGAAAGAAACTCATTCAGGTTTAAAACCACTTTTGAGTGAGTAAATAGTGGTATAAATCTAAAACACTGACAGAATTGACAGGCAGCTGACAGAATTATTAAAAAATAAGAAAAAATATTTTTTTTATCTTCACCCTCTTTGGCCTAAATATCTGCCATTCTTTTTTTGTTGCCTTGAAAGGCTTTGTCTTTATAATAGGGAAATTAAGTTTGGATGTAATGCTCAGACAATAAAATAGTAAAACCAACATGACACAGAATTGTGATAAAATTGCGATTTAAAAAAAAAAAAAAAAATTCCTTATCGCCCACCCCTATTTTGAGTATAAATAAATGCAGTCTTAGAGGATTCTTTTAAAGGGGTCATGTGATGCGATTTTAATTCTTCCTTTCTCTTTGGAGTATAACAAGCTCTTGGTGTATAGAGAAGATCTGTAAAGATGCAAAGACTAAAGTCTCAAATCCACAGAGATAAAAGTTAAGACTCGTCCACACCCCCCTAAAACATTTTGTTCTAACACACCCCCACATCTCGACATCACTATGTGAGAAGATTTGCATAACGCCGCCTAGATGTTCACACAAAGAAAGAAGGGGTACCTTTTATTCTCCTTGTAGTATTGTTGTCACCGCGCTGTGCGTTTCATTGAGACAGCGAAACTACTTCTTAGAAATCATGTTTATATCACGTTTATAATTGGATTTAATGTTTTATTGGAATGTCTTGTTGCTCCGGCTCGGACAGGGCATCACAGTATGACGAGGGTCATAAGATTTGTCATAAGCTTAAGGGATTCGGCCAATCACAACACACTGGATAGCTGGCCAATCAGAGCACACCTCGCTTTTCAGAACGATGAGCCTTGTAAAAATCGATACGTTTCAGAAGGCGGGGCATAGAGTAAAAACAATAATGTACAGTATGTGGAAAATAATGTGGGGGTTTTTTTACCTTAAACCGCACAAATTTCATTACACTAAATACACAAAATAATATTCTTTTTAGCAACATCATATGACCCCTTATAACATAAGTCCAACCAACCCCAAAATTTCAAATGGTGTTCTACTGTTTCATGATATCTTTTTCCCCTAATTTTTCCATTTAAGGAGAGTAATGTTTATGGTGGTTTACAATTTATTATCAAGTAAATAATAGTTTATTTTTATTAATCTGTGTGAATTGGCATGGACGGAGAAGAACTTGAATATTATAAACCCACTCCTATTTATAGAGCAAGTTTTTCATTGAGCACATCAACGGCCAGAATGCATTTCATTTATTATTGTATCCATTTCATTTATTCTTGTATGCATTTCATTGTACGCAAATCTTTTTCATAGAATGACACATTTGCATTTAATTTGCATCAATGTGAATTGTTTTTTAATGGAAACTTGCATGTTGCATACTGGTATTTAACTTGGTGTGAACCTGTAACTTTGTCATTTTCAGCTGTCGTTGAAGTCTTTTATGTGAATTTGAGGCAGGTGTTTCTTTTGTCTAAGATCAGTGAGGGTAGCACAGCGAGATCAGCAAGCGTCTCAGAAGACATATGGAAGTGAAGGGGAGACAGAGAGAGAATTTGAGTCCAGCCCAGAGTATGTATGTTCACTCACACAGCTACAGGAGCAGCAGGAAGAAGCCATTCACAAGCAGTCCAGGGGCGCAGCAGGCCCCAAACAGAAAGAATCCACCCATGCAGCAGAGCAGGGCAAGCTGTCAGTGAGTGTCTGAGAGGGAGCCTCACTTACCTTGAGCTCCTGAGCAGTTTAATTTTGTTGTAGCTATAAGCTCAGTAGTTCGCCTAAAAATGAGTTTATATCTAATTTACTTACCCTAATTTTGTTCTAAACCCTATGCTTTTGTTTTTCACTTTATAATAGGAGAAAATGTTAATTACGTATAGGTTTGTTTTCTATAAAACAGTAACACCATAAAACTAGTAGGACTTGTTTTGTATTTCTTTTAGTGCTGTCAATTAAAAAAATGAAGGGAAAAAAACTTAAAAATCGCACATTATTATCTGAACTTTAATTGCAATGAATCCCACCAAACATTAGTTTTCAAATCTATATTTTATATTGCAATTTATTTCACAAGCAATCTTCAAATTAACTTCGAAACTGAATATTTTTAATATTTGTTTAGTGGCATCTTTTTTTTATGAGTGAAGGTAAGCATCACTGATACCAATACCACAACTTTATTTTGTTCCTTTGAACAGACATCACAGCTGCCGGGTTATTAGGTTTTTTGGCTGATATTATGTTAGGAGATGCTACCTCTGAACATGACGCGGATCTGACATGGATTGTATTTTAGATGACATAACGACAATGCATGCTTGTAGTTTCGTTTGTGCTTTAATATGGAATGATACAGGCTTCAGTGCATGCCATGTGTGCAGTTGCAGAGCACATGCTACGAGCGCAGTAGAATGACTGACAGGACAGGGAAATTCATTTTTACTTACATGACCTGACATCATCTCATCTGACAGCAGTTCCCTGTTGTTCTTCTGACACCGCCTCATCATCTGAACCAGTTCTTTGCTCATTTGACTAGAGCACGTATGAAAAGTCTCCCATTTGATTTTGACAGCACTAATTTCTTTATTTTTAAGTCTCATGTCGTATGTTAGCTTCGACTAAAACATGTTACCAACTGGAAATGTCTTCCATTTAATATTTTAAAATGCAGTTTTCACCATAATGCCACTCTGCTGTAAAGTAGATTGATTTATCAGTTTTTCTGGTTTCAGGTAAAGCGTCGGTGTGTGAAGACCAGGACGGTCAGGCAGTAAAGGATTGAGTGACCCAACGAAGAGGCGCATCCACTTCATACATCAGACGCTCTCCACAAACCTGAACTGTCATTACCCCACACCTCAAACGGATGAGGAATGAATTGTTTAGGTTCAGATGTTCAAACTTGTATGTAGAAACACAGACCTGTTTCTCTTCATTCGTTTTCTTTTCTTTTGTGTTGAAATTGTTCATGTTGCTCTTTGCTTCTCTGTCTGGAGCCATTTTTAAAAACAAACATTTGAAAGAAAGACAAAAAAAAGTTTTAATCTGCTCTAAGGTTGCTTATTAAATACCTGGAAAGATTTTTTTACGGTTTTATCTCTCTCCTCTTTTAATCCTCTATTAAATCCAAATACTGTCCTCAGATTTCTTTGATTGCAAGGATTTATTGAGGCTCATGTCTTGTATTAAATTAGTTTAACTCTATAAATTTAAAGAGCAGAGACTGCAAGACTGTATGATTAATAATGCTGCTATTTATTCTGTTGGGTGTATGAGCACGAATTCCTCATACTGTTACAAGGGCACGTTAAGTTGCTACATTAAATTTGTTAAAATCAATACTAAATATTTAGTAACATGTTCAGAATTCAGTGTTCAAATGGTTTCAAACATTTAAATAGAATATGATGTTCAGTTTCATTTTACCCAGGTTCATATGAATACCCAAGCTATTTTTTACATTTTAATTCTTTAAATGACATGCATTTCAAACACATTCAAACTACTTAAATTTGACACCTACTGATGTAGATGTCCTCACAGGTGCAGAGCAGAGATTCACATAACACAAGTTAAAAACTTTTTCACTTTTTGTTTTGTTTTGTTTTAATTCAAAAGAATATGACAGTTTCACAATAAATAACCATGCTTGTACGGCTCGAGTAGGTTTTTTTTTCTTGTCTTGTTTTGTAAAGGAGCTTCAAGTGACTAAAGCCAGAACCCATGACCTGCATTTATCCTTTGACATAAGTTTTTGTCCTTTAATTCATTTCTTCGTGCAATATTGAACAAGGTGATCACTACAGGAAGACAGTCTTTGTTTTTTTGTTTCATTTTTGATTTTCATACAAAATATAAATCCAGCCATTGATGGTGCATTCTAGAGATGAACAGTACTTTATCCCCCACCAAAAAAACATGGCTGTATGTACATGAGAAAGGAGGTGTATGAAAGCGACTAGCTGTGAAAGTGGGGGCATTTCGAAAACAGAAGTGGGAATGCTAGCAAATTAAAGTAGAGCAAAGGGCGAAAAGAAACTTTTAACAATTCACCCCTGTAAGATAAGAACACAGCGCTAGGTAAAAACAAGTTCACAAAGCATTGTGTGGCAGTACTCGCTCTTGGCCCGTTTGCTTTGAAGCATCTTTGTTGACTAGAAAACTAGCTGTTTAATTCATGCTTGCAATATCAGTTAAGTGCAAAACATTAAATTATATCTGCAGCTTGTGTGTGGAAATCTGAATACATATTTGGTATAACAAAACGCACCCCACCTCACTCTCAGAAACCCTTTTAAACCTCCACATCAACATACCTTTATGCCAAACTGAATGTCTCGCCATACGGTTTCAAAAAAGCCAATCATTTTAAGAGAACAGAAACTCGTGTCTTCACTTTCTCATCTCTACATGTACAAAATGTTTATACTTAAATGCAAGTTGTTTCATACAATACATTCTTAAAAGAAAAAAAAAAAAAGAGGCAACTCGAGGTATCTGTCCGTTATCAAGTTCCAAACCCCACAGCTGCCTTGAAAACAAAAAGAAAGGGTTTGACCACCAATCCTGCATCGTCCCCCTTTTCAAAAAAAGGGAACATGAAAAAGGTCAATCTTCCTTGCATTAAAAAAATAATAACACTTCATCCAGCAAGTCTGAATCTGTCTGCACTCACATAACACCTTGTCACCTGGCCATATCAACTACTAGACAGATTAGTGCAAAGAAACATTAAAAGAATCAAATGAGCAAATTAAATCACACATTTGTTCATTGTAAGAGAGTGTCAAAAGAAAGGGGGATTAATAATCTCAGTTTAGTTTTTATATGCTAAATATCCCATTCAAATGAGAATATCCCAAAACACATTTTTATGGTGTACAGATTGAAAAAAAAAATAACATTAGTGCTATTTTGCCTTTTAAATGTACACAGTCTTAAATATACTAGTTTACATGTACTAACATTGTCTCACAGATGCGAGTGGGTGTTTCTTTTCACATGAAATGACAGTGATGGAGGCTTTGTCTTTTTGGGTTTCTTTAAAAGGGAAGTGACAGCCTAAATTTAAGAGGAAAAATGATTGTAGCAAGGCAGAAACAGTGAAAATGTTTGGAAGGAAAAAAAAAAAAGACAAGGGATGAGACCATTTGCTAAGAGAGACAGAAGATGACTCAGAGGTCTCACTGTCTAACTGCTAACATTCATTCTGAACACAAACCAAGACGGGTGATGCATGTGTGCATGGTTGGGTGGGTGGGAGTGAATGGGTCATGATGCAGGAGGGGTTTGAGGAAAACATGGCCTGATGAAGAGAGCTGGAGGATCAGTTGCTTAGTAGCAGCTCTGTTGCCGTCTCCACGTCCCATGATTTTGAGGACAAGGCTACTATTACTGCATTCTGTTTGAGAGAGACAAAGACAAAATGTAACATTTGTAAGCAACAGTAGATTTGCTTAATTACTTCTTAGATGACACTTAGAGTTCCAGAAATGTTTTTCCCATTCAATATAGCATAAAGTGTTACTCCACAAATCAATGAAACTGAAATTCATTTGAAGGATTATTTCATTCTGCTTTCAACAGTGCCTAATTTACAGTATTCTGCATATTTCTATACCACCATTCAAAGGTTTGGGATAAGTTATTCTATTTTTTAATACTTTTATTTAGCAAGGACAGATTAAATTGACAGTAAAGGCACTTTAAATGTTACAAAGGTTTTTATATGAAATAAATGCTATAATCCTTTCAACATCTTTCCCTGTCAGTATTTTTGAAAAAAGTTGCCAGCCAACCCCAGCGATTTTGAGATTTTCACGGGGAAGTCGTGGCCTAATGGTTAGAGGGTTGGACTCCCAATCGAAGGGTTGTGAGTTCTAGTATCGGGCCAGACGGAATTGTGGGTGGGGGGAGTGCATGAACAGCTCTCTCTCCACCTTCAATACCATGACTTAGGTGCCCTTGAGCAAGGCACTGAACCCCCAACTGCTCCCCGGGCGCCGCAGCATAAATGGCTGCCCACTGCTCTGGGTGTGTGTTCACAGTGTGTGTGTGTGTGTTCACTGCTCTGTGTGCATTTAACCCATTTCGGATGGGTTAAATGCAGAGCACAAATTCTGAGTATGGGTCACCATACTTGGCTGAATGTCACTTCACTTTCACTCACTTTTATTTTTCACTTTTCAGTATATTTTTTTGTATGAATATTTGAATATGCAATACACGAAAACAAAGACCACAGCCTCTACATATATATATATATATATATATATATATAACATTTTACTCTACCTTAAAGCATTCTTTTCTTTTTTTAAATCAACACTTGAATACAGGTATTTTGTCAAAAACTACATCTGGATAAAATTCGGTACAGTTAGCAAAGCATAAATCCAATAAATTGCTTCCATCAATACCTACGAAGCTTGCACAGACATATACTACTTCCTGGATCAACATTTTACTCCATAACATTATGCAGTTTTCATTAATTTGCTGTCTATTGCTGATGATTACATTATTTTTCATATGCATCTGTTTAGATAAGAGATTGTTCGTTTCTCTATCATGTTCATGTGTGGTTTTGTACTCGTTCAGAAGATGTGTAATAGCGCCCCCACTGTATAACAGCGCAAACATGAAAAGCCGTAAAAACTCTTTAGTGGCGATGAAGCATTGTCTTCTAAATGATGAGATGACTCTTTAGTGGCAAGGAAAGAGTTAAGCAGCACAACCCTTTTCAATACGGATTATTTGAGCACCAAATCATTAGAATGATTTCTAAAAGAACGTGGAAGACTGGACTAAACTCAGCTTTCTATATTACAACAGAAAATAGTTATTTTAAATTGAAATTCTTTTTTCACCATTACGGTTTCTATTTTGATCAAATAAATGGAGCTTTGGTGAGCGTTCTTATAAAAAAAAAAAAAAACCTACACAAGCAATAAACTTTGATTTTCCAAGCTATTGTCATCGTTTTGATTATTAAAGATCATATAAGACAAGTTTAAAACCTCACTGACAGTGGTAATTTCACATTTATATCAGGTAATGTGCTGAAAGTTAAAGGCAACACATGCCAATATTGTCCCATGTCCCTAAGGTTGCAAACCCCAGACTGAGTTTTTAAGCACACTATTAGCTGTTCACTTTCAGTACTTACTTTGTCGAAGCCCATTGCACAAAGTTTGTCTATTTTGCGTGTGTACTCGGGACTGGACACGGGGGCACCAGCGTAAACATGAGACCAGAGACGAGCGGTTTGTTTGAACATTTCTGGATTCTGCTTATACTGCAAAAAACAACAACAGTAACGTAGCTGAAAGGTTTGCAAGGCTTTGTTATTGTCCGTTCTCATTCAGACAAGCATGTGTACCTGATTGGCTACCACAGCGTCTTGAGGATCGTCTGGCTCTGCTGCAGCTAACAGCGCCTGTAGTGAGAGCAGAACTGTTCGCAGTGTCATAGCAGCAGCCCTGTGCACAGGAAGTGAAGACCGAACACAGAGCAGATGGAGAAAGAGTATAGAAAAGTGAACAGGAAAGAGAAAGTCCTTACATAACAGTAATTGGGCAAATAAGACACATTATATGCTTGATGACAGTAAACTAAACCTGTCATGATCATTAATTATATGCACTCACCACTGGTCTTTTAAAATGTCCAAACATATTGCCCCAGTAACTGAACTTATATTGGGATGCCAGATCTTCGTAATAAACCGCACCTGAAAAACATGTAGGAAAAATATATATTTAAGTCAAATGGTCTTTCAAATCAAGTCAACATTAAATCATAATTGATCATGCCTGCACTAAAAAAAAATAATTAAATTAAAATTTCTAAAAAAAAATTAATACAATTCCTAAAAGTTAATTTAGAAAAACTTTTGCACAATTTTTGTTTGTTAAATATAGGTTTTTGTTTTTGAAGCGACAACCAAGTGGCCAGCGGCAGACAGTGAGCTGATCATAGCATATATTTGATCAATTTAGCCTTCTCAAATCATCACAAATCTATAGATATAAAACAGTTCAAGCATATAACAATTTTTAAACATTAAACCTTGATAAATGTGCACCGTATCTAATCGTTTTTATGGAGACTTGAAGCTAAAGTGTGTTTTGTAGGATATAGAGGCGCTATCACATGCATTTTTTCCAGTGGAAACAACTTAAAATATGCTGTCCTTTTAAAAGGTTTTTACAAATTTGATAATTTAGCAAATGAAAGCTGTTAAGTTATTTGTTTTTTATATTTTTTATTAAGTGAACATGGTTGTGTCTCTGATTACCTGGCTCCAATATGAATTGCAAGACCAACTATTAGAAACCTAATAAATTCCTGATAGGTAATATTAAGTCTGTGAAAAATCCTGATTTACTTACAATCACTTCAGCTTGATTTTTCTTTAAATATTAACTGCAATCACTATTATTACTAAAACATCAAATAAATATGTAAAAGATTACCTTGGGTGGGTTAAAAGGATATGTCTCAGGTATCTTGATTTCTAGCTGGTATCTGCCCCCTATAGTGAAAAAAAGCTTGTAAATTATAATATTCATCAGAACATATGATCTGCAAACATCATGTCAGCAATAGAGAAGACTGATGAAGATAGCCTCACTACCTTCATATGGTGTGTCTGGAGGTCCTGCTATTTCTCCCTTTAACTCTGTGAAGTTTTCATCCACCAGATCTACTTTTATTTGATTTTTACTTGTCTGTTATAAAGTAGAACAAAAATAGAAACAGGAAAAGGGTTATTTACCCATTTAACCTTTGTGCATTTAATTAAACCGGGATCAAGACAAAATGGCAGAAACGAGCCTTTAGTTAGTCAAACAAGGTTGTTTCTTTACTTTAGCTGCCCAGAACAAAGAAGTGACCAATTAAGTCTCGGAGCCGTTTCAAAACAATGAGCGACCTAGGTAGACAGCATGAAAGGTGCCTGTGGTTCCCAAATATATTGTCTAGGTAGACACCTCAATGGGTTTTGAAACAACCATAGTGTTGCACTCCTGAAAACTACTTAAAACAGCCCAGCAGTGATGCTAACTGACACCAACACAGCAAACATCTCTGGACACGACCAGTAAAAAAAAGTATTCAAAAAATTAAGAAAGAAAACGTTAACGCGACAAACACGAGTGCTAATATTATAACACACTAAAGAAAGGTTAGTGAAGCAGCTAGCAGGCTAACTATGTCAAATAGCAAGGTAGCTTCAACGCTAAAGAACGACGTGTGCAGTCAAGCACCTTGTGGTTCTTTTGACATGTCCATAAACGGTTTTCACATTTCGGTCATGGCTTTCGTCTTAAAATATCAAAGGATACACAATTATCAGATGTAAGACTTCCGTATCTACAGGCCATCATATGACAGTTCATGCTAACATTAGCTTAGCAGGCTAAGCTAGCTCATTGGTTTCTGGACGTTTTTCCCAAAACTCCTTTTGTTTGCTCTTAACGGGCAGGAAAATAGAGTAAAGTAACGTTTTGCAAACCTCTTCGCTTTTCAGCACTTCTTTGAACTCTCGCTTGATCCTCTGCACAGCGATGTTTGCCATGGCTGATTGATTCCTCTCTCTCTCTCTATCACTCTCTCTCTTTCTCTCTTCCGCTGTTTTTGAGCCTCCAGTCCAGTCCGCAAAGACTGATAGTGCTTCACTTTCTCTCTCTCTCTCTCTCTCTCACTCTCTCGCTCTCTCTCTCTCTCTCTCTCTCTCTCTCTCTCTCGCTCGCTCTCCTTAAACAGTTCGCTGAGCTCCAGTACAAACACTGGCGAGCACAATGAGAGTCTGGAAAACTCAAACATGACACTAGAACACTGCGTTTTTCCTCTTTATTGAAGCAGGTGGTGATGTCACGCAGCAGAAAAGCAGAGCTCTTGACTGATCCAGAATGCATCCAGATCTAGTATCAGTCCCATATGGTGGTGCTGTCACATGATATCCTGCTTCTACAGCTTGGATACATACGTTTCACCCCCAGGTCCAAATCACATCTGTCCAAGTGTCCATCCTCAACCCTGCATTGTTTTTGCTAAGACGTTAGGCCCTAGTAAATAGACATAATTAGACACATTAGTCAATAGTAAATAGTGATAGACGAATTATATGAAATATAAATTAAACTTTTAGAATGTAGCCTACAATGTACAATGATCTGTTTAATTACACACCCCTTCAAAAAGTTGGTTTAGTTATTTAATTGAAATGACTTAGATTTTTTTTACATTTTTGACTTATGATTTTTATTCTGTAAATAACAAATTATATTATTATTATTATTATTCATGAAATTTCTATTTAGATCAAATAAAACATACTAGAATAGCTTGGTGACAATAAAACCTTCCAATTAACATTCAAAACATAAAAATAAAAAAATCTTTCTTACTAATACCAAATGTTTAAACAGTAGTGGATATAATGAATACTATTTTTATATTGTTGTATACTCTCTGGCTCTAACCATATAACTTTATATTGTGGATTTTATTTCGACATCCAAAATCAAAAACTTATACTAAGCAAGAAGAATTCTCACTTGACATGAATATTTGTATTGATCTTTCGAGGCCTGTATCTTATCTTTAAATTAATTGTATCTATTCATTATATATTTGTTAAAAAGCGTATTATGTTTATATTTGTGAATGTTTTAACGGGTGGATGACATTAAGAAGAATGTAATTGCCCCTCTATAATAAAATCATGTGGTAATATACTGGATTGTATGTACAGCATAAATGTTTCTTAGGAATTATTATTAATTAGCATCCAAAGGCCATTATTACTCTTACTCTTAATTATTTTTAAATTAATTTATTCCATTCTGCATTTTGAGAGATTAAGCTCATTTGTGAAATTACTGGTTTAAAAATAAATAATTATTTGCAAAGCAATTTAGAAAAATGATTCATAATATATTCATCATGCATTTGGTCTGTCAAACAATGCATTACAAGAGGGAGAGCTATATAGCAGTTTCCTTAAAGCATTATACAATAAATCTCAGTCTAATAAAACAAACTTGTCTTAGTGAAAAAAAATGCAGCCTTCCGAAACTGTCTGGGGGGCCGTCATATGAAGCTATAAAACTAGTCTATACTTTTAAATGTCTTTCTCTTTATTGTTCAATCACTTCACTCTCTGACATTTCAAACATCCACTCACTCCCGCACCAAGATATCACTTATACACAATGGACATGCTTCTCTAGTAACAAGTAAGCTCTCTCAGGTTATGAAAAGCAGACAGTAAAGATTGTTTTGGTGCAATGCACATTAAAAGTTGTTGCATGTCATGTAGCATTATATGTATTTTTCTCTTTTTAATACTAATCATAAAAACATGTCAATATTATAAGACATGTCATTTGTTGTTCTAAAGTTATGTTGGGGTGACATTAAAGTTAACAGCAAGTGCAAATTCACTTTACACATTTATTAGTTTGCCATTGCATGATCCCACTGCATACCAAAATAGATTTAATTTATATTTAAAGGGGTATGAATTTTGCACAACCCTTTTCAGTTTAGATTGAGTTGAGTGACGGTGATGAGCTTGCATTGTCTTAGATTAAGAGCACATATAGGCTACAAACACTTCATTCACAGTCACACTCCTGTGACTAGCAGTGATGTGCACTGCAAATATACATTTCATTATATACACTCAGCCAGCAAAATGCCGATATCCAATGAATAGAGGGTACGCTTTGTGAACGAGGAGTAATGTAACGCCATTTCAGTGTTTTCCAAAACATGCGACATTTCACGTCATGTAACGACGTGGCTCTCATCTGTTAATTCCACCACATCAATGTACCAATCCTACTATGGCAAATACTTCCCTTCTGTATGTAGCTGTGACGTTCGTCCAGTCCGCCTTGCTGATTGGCTGAAATGTAGACGTTGACGTGATGAAGACTTACCTCATGAATAACAAATAGGCTGCGCAATTGGACGCCTTCAGGAGGACAGATAAAAATCAACGTCTGCGCAAGCTCTTTACTATTCATGAACCGAGCCTTCGCCATAGTAACATTCCTAATTTTTGCTTCCCCGATCCTTATCAAAACACAGACGGAACATCAGCCGGAGCTGGGGCCCATTGCCAAACACCAGTGTACACAAGGGAGCATTTGCCCTGGATTTGGCCTGTGCTGCCGGAGACTTTCAGGGGTCAATATTCACATTTCGTTCCTCCTGGTTTGAAGCGAATGGTTTTAAATCTCTTCGAGTGAGTTGTCGAAGTATTCGGTAAGACATCTGTCTATCCAAATCTGGTTTGTTTTGCACTTGGGTAAAAATCTTATTTATGGTGTTTTTTGTTTGTTTGCTTTTTAGACTAAACATTTACACTACTGCTTTACTGAATATATTTAAAAACCGAAAACGCTAATATCTCAAATAACACTGCAAAAAAATAGATATATATTTATGCAAGAATAGCCTATTTTCGGTGTCTCACGATGGGAAAACATTACTTTTTATTCTTTGTTTATTGTATAGAATATACTTAAAATAGATTTTGGTTGTTTATGAGTGGGATTATACGTTTTTAGTGTTCAAATAGACATGTTTTTGAAGTCAGCAGGTTGAGTCGAAGAGGAAGCAAACAAAACAGAACCAAGTTACGAAAAAACCTAGACAACTGATAGACCAAGACATTTGCGTCAAAGGTCTATCGAGCGTTCGCATTATCTTGTGGAAAATTAGTGTGGTAATTTACTGTTGCGAGTAAGCTTCCTTGTTCCAGCAAACCTGTTGTAGGTTTCCTTTCATTTGTTTACGGTTTCCGAGATTCAGTCATGCCTATAATGTTATTAAAACACACTGTACAAAACTTTCAGTTTTGAAAGGCTACCATGTCTAGATTATGCTGTGGCAAAAAAATGCAAGATGTTTTTTGCCAATATTTGTATTATTTTTTAACTTTAGTATTCGATTTAGGAATTAATGAGTGACGTTAGGCTTCAGTCGCGCGAAGTTGATTTAACAGGAGCGTGCAGTTCAGACTCTGAGATTGCACTCATTACCTGACAACCATCGCAGCATCTCACTTAAACATCTTAATGCAATAATTATTTTTTTAATTCATGTTCATTTTTAACTGTGTAATGCGAATATAGGAATTTTCAGTTTGTGTAATATAAATTAAAACTTTGAACGACACTTTTATTAAGTATTTGTCATTAAATCGTAACGACGTTGAGTCAGTATGAGGCTGATATGTATGTATGTATGTATTTATTTGTTTACAATTTATGTCCTGTTCATAAAGTACTCAAACTGTTTATATATATATATATATATATTACACACACAAACTAACGAATTAAAAAACACTACATTAGATGAAGCTTAGGAGAGGAGAAGCAGTCTTAATATCATAACATTTTTGGTCTGGATTGTTAACTTGACAACATTGGCAGTCCATAAGGTAGCCTGTTAAAAATAAAAAAGCCTACCACAGCTTTGTGTTTATTTGGATTTCAAATGCGAGTCTTGCTGACATCCTTCACAGGTGATGCCATTATAATTCACCACACCCATTCAGTTTTTGAGTCTCCGTGTGTGTTTAAAATATTTTGATATTATTAGTGTTTGTAGTTTTTATAAATTGTTAGTTTTTTTTTTATGAATCCTCTTGTCTTATTCAGGAGAGGATGGCAGAGGGAGGTTTTGACCCCTGTGAGTGCATCTGCTCTCATGAACATGCCATGAGGAGACTCATCAGTCTGGTCAGTTCTTCATCTCTTTTCCAGATCGGCATGTCAAATATTATTAGATAGTTAACCTAATATATAATACAACTTGCATTTGCTAATTCTGAACTGCAAATAGAAATTTATATTTGTAATTTTGAAAAATGTTTGAAAAAATGTTTGGAAAAATGAATGTGATTTAGATTGACCCTGTTCTTATATTGGATTTATCTTCTTTTAGAGTAGTAGTCTTCATATTTTTCAAAGGGATCTCATGTGCATTTATATATGGAGAATTGGAATTTAAATTGTATTGTCAGGATATACACACACATACACATACAGTGTATACACACACACACACACACACATGCATAATATATATATATATAATATGTGAAGCTATTGTCCTAATAAATAATTTCCAATGGTGTGTAGAAATCCATTTAATTTCAGTAAATTAATTATAGTTGGATGTGTGCCAGTCTGACAGGGTATGTATGTTCCAATTTAAATTTTTAAGAGCTTTAGTGGGCTATGTAGCTACATATCTTTATGTGGTTATTTTATCTTTAAGAAAATGACGCTCTAGGTGTTGAATATTTCTGCTTTGTACTTTAAATAAACTCCCAGTAGATGGTGCTAGTGCATATTTGGTTCACTTAGACCAGCCAAGGAATAACATTTGATTCAGCTATTTGAAGTATTTTTTGAACAAGCATTTGAAATGAAAGATAGATTTAATGCTTTTTACATATAACTCAATAACTTGTGCTATATATAAATCACACACTTTTTTTTATGCAATAATGTAATGTAGTAGCCCAATGCTGTCATGGAGTTTTTTTTTTTATTAGCATTTTTTATAAAATATTTTTTGTGATTCATTTTCCAAGCTGAGGCAGTCCCAGTCCTACTGTACAGACACAGAGTGCCTTCAGGAGAGTAAGTTTGTGTGTCCAAAACAAAAGCATATCACACGATAGCACATATTCAGTCTCTTATATTTTCTAACATTTAAGTCTTGTATGTGCAGTGCCAGGCCCCAACTCCTCTGTAGAAGGGGACATCACTCTACCCCTGATTATTATGGGATGGCTAGTTCTAGCTCTCATGCTATTCTTGTTCCGCCCAGCCAGCATGAGAGGTGTTTCAGCCAGCGGCAAGCCCTCCGGTCCCCATGGTGTAAGTCATGAAAGATAAACTCCCTCATAATGATGGTCAAACTGTGTGAGTTAACAATTACAGAAGTGGTCAAAATGTTTAAATTTTTTGTATACGTTTCTATGCTCTACAAAGCAGCATATTTCATTAAAATACAGATAAACATTAATACAGTGAAATATTATTACATTTAAATAGTTCTTATTTTTGTCATTTATATTTTTGTGGATATTATGATGCATTTTTTTCAAGATTCTTCAATGAGTAGAATGTTTAAAAAAACAGCACATATTTGGAATTATAAAATATAATAACATTATAAATGCCTTACTGTTGCTTTTGATGGATTTAAAGTGTTCTTGCTGAATAAAAGTTTTATTTCTTACTTACCCCAAACTTAAATGGTTTTGAGTAACCACAAAAATATTAGGCAGCATACACTTTTCAAGATTGATAATGAAAAGAATATTACTTGAGGACCAACTCTGCATATTAGAATGATTTTTGAAGGATCATGTGATACTGAAGACTGGAGGAATAGCTGCTGAGAATTCACCTTTGCCATCACAGACGTGAATTACATTTTTAAATATGTTAAAATAAAACTTTCATAATATTTCACAATAGTACTGCTTTACTGTATTGTAATCAAATAAATGCAGCCTTTGTCAACATAAGATAAATATTTCAAAAACATAAAAAAATCTTCTTTATTTAATTATTCCAAATGTTTGATGAGTAGTGTATAAATGATCAGTATGGTGAAATAACAGTAATCAGAAAGTGTAGCATCTCAACATTGTTAATGTACATTAATTCATGAATTGTAATTCCTGTAGTCACTGGATGGATTTTTTTTTCTCCTCATTTAGAATCATGGCAGAGAGCCACCAGCACCTCCTGTGGACTAGACGTTTTTCCACTGCAGAAGATTTGATCTTTTAATCCAGCTTCCACCTGATCAGCTACTGTGACTAATATAACTTGCTAGTTTCCTTAATCATCTGTCAGCGTTTCAGATTCCAGATTCTTTAGTCCGATGAGGGGGTTGATCTACACAGACACTTGGATAACAAGGTGTTTCTACAACGTGTTACATTCCAAAAGAGAGGAAGCAAAAAGAGAAAGTTGCCCTAGTGGCAAAAATGTTGGAGTTTAAAGTTTCCCGGAATTATATATCTCTGTCATAATTATTATTTTTTTATTTCTTACTATATTTTTATTATAAAGCATTATTATGTATTTAACAAGTTGTTAAAGTGACATAAAGGCCTATATATGACATTTGCCCTAGATCAGCCTGAATATTAATTGCGATCTAGAGGAAAGGTTACCTAGAAATTGGGTGTTGTCAAAAGATTTGGGTTATTTTTGAGTAGACCGAGGTGAAGAGGATAATGTTATTTGTCCTGTGGTAGCCAATAGATTCCAAAGCTATGATGACTTCACAGACATGATGTCATTGGTCCGTGGTGGAGAACGAGCCTTGACTCTGCATTGAGTCATTGTAACGCAGATGTAATTTAGATGATTTAAGGTTGACCAAGACTTGACCAAGCAAAGGTCCTTTCCAGTTTCTAATTGGCTCTTGTCACTTTTGACGTCATGGCTGTGTGGATGTTGTCATGGTCTGGGATCTGTTGACCACAGAGAAGTGGCTGATCTAAAGCATACCTCTCCACCCTGAATACTTTGACAATCTATTTAACCTTTGTGTCTAAAAATCGCTAGAGCAATTGCTAGTATAGCCACTTGAATAGCCAATCTTAACAAGGTGTTTTTTTTTTTTTTGCACATTTGCTCAGGAATCATTATGTAGCTATACTAACTAAAACAGTCAAATGCTATGGGTGGCTGTCAAAATTCAGTGGTCAAAATCTAAAAACAATGTAATCTTTCAAAATAAGTAATACAATGAGAAGAATAAATTTGGTACTAAGGAATTTTGGGAATATTTGGATGAGTGAGATTGCCTTATAGGTTACGTTCAAAGGCAAATCACTAGTAGCACTTTGGTTGTGGCTCCTTCACAGTTGTGTACAGAATGAAAGCTCCAGAATAACACCAAAGAGAGGATGTAAATCTGCCCCATTTCAAGTTTGGTGTAAATTACTCAACTCCCTCTCTCTTTGGTTCTCTGAGAATATTAGAATGTCTTAATTGCACAAAAGTAAGTTGGGCTAATGATTTGTGGCAGATCAGTTAAGGTGGTGGTGTGGATTTCAGGGCATGTCAATTCTGTCAATGTACACTGTTCTCATGAAAGCGCTCTGTCAAAGGGCTTGATCTATGCACTTTTGGTTACTTCAAATAAATATGAACAATAGCATCAGGACGTGTTTTTCTTTTTCTTTTTTATATATGGGAATGGGAATATTTATAGGCGGTGGTCTCTTTCATACGTTTCTAATGAATTTGTCAGTATGACTCTACTCTCAAGAGTAATTCCTGCGTCAAAAGGAGTTAAGACGTTCCTTTGATGTTACGTCACCGAGACCTCCAAGTCACTGATTGGCTGCTTTTGAACCGTATGCGTTCTCCACACGTAATGCTTCGCTTTAGTGGCATTTATGTCAAATGAAGAGTCCCAACAATCAGTTTTACCGCATTTTATATTATCTAACTAAATTATATTTAAATAATAAGAATAAATTATTTTCGGTCTATAAACCCTCAATTGTTATGTTTAATTCACAGTCAAAATTAGATTTGATTACCGCTCCCTTAGGGTTAACGAGACTCTTAATTTGAAAAGAAAGACTTAATGACCCGGAAGCAGAGTTTGTCCCCTCCCCTCTGTAAAGTGTGTACGTTGCCATCCCCCTCCCGGTGGGTGTGTTTGTGTGTTCGTAAATTTGTGTGTGTGTGTGTGTGTGTGTTCTGCGCGAGTTTATGTATCAAGGATATAATAGTTTTATTCATTCGGGAACAAGGCACCTCAGACGGAGGAACCTCACCTGCACACTGGCCTGAGAAGAACTTCACTGTCAGACAAGGTAAGTCTGTATTATAGCTATTGAAATATTTTATATATTTTAAAGTACATCACATATAATTTAAAGTTGTGATTGAAGCTATAATACAGAATCTAAAACTGATCTTAAATGATAAAACGGTTAAGTTATAAAAATTAAAGAGTTCCTATATGTTCACGAGAACATCAGCAATCAAATCATGAATCATTTAATGACATTTTACATGTTAAAAGCATCAACAGGCAACAGTTATAAACTTGTTTTTTCCAACACAAAAAAATGCGTTCTTTCGATCTGTCTTTAAAGTTTATCATCTGTTTCGTATGTCTGTTACAGCAGAGCCATACACGTTAATAACTGTTTCGTCTTTTGAGTCGGATGTTTTTCAATGAATCTTTTGATCTGCTGTTTCGCAAAACCGATGAGTGGGATTGATTGATGGGTTGAACATTTATTTTACTTAAACTGTAAAACATTGCTTATTTTCTATTACCTTCAGTTTAATACACACGTGCGACTTAACTGATTTTAGGGTATATTTTATATTTTTATTTATTAGTGGATCGCTAAATGTATATTCTATAAAAGAATCACTGAATCGGATTAGGGTATGAACTGTTCAAAAGAACCGAAGGGGGCAGAGGATCCGAAGTTCTCATGACTACATAAAGGCTCAGGGGGTCAGTAATCTGATACTCACCAGTGACCCCCTCGTGCGGCCCCGGATCTCTGTGGAAGAGAAGGGACTGCCTTGAGAGTAGTTGGCTGGTTAATAAGGGGCCATTCATAATCTGTTGCAGACCATTTAAGGGTCATTATTATTATTTTTAACCTTGATTCCAAGTCTCTTTTCTCAGATGTTTCAGATTAAAAAGATTTGCTGTATAGGCGCTGGGTATGTTGGAGGTCCGACATGTAGTGTCATTGCGAGCATGTGTCCCGAGATCACCGTAACAGTAGTGGATGTTAATGAATCCCGGATCAAAGCCTGGAACTCTGACACCCTGCCCATCTACGAGGTAACAACGTTAAACATATTAATTCAAGTTAAAGGTGCACTCTGATTTTTTTCTTAATTAGAAATATTTTTACCCTTAAACATTTGAGAAGCACAAAAAAAATTCTAAAAGAAATGCCTAGTCTATTTACAAATGCTTTGAATGAGAATTTTTCATGAGATGTGTCTCTTTTTCTTGCTGTTTAGCCGGGTCTGAATGAAGTGGTGTTGTCTTGCCGCGGGAAGAACCTCTTTTTCTCCACAGATATCGACTCTGCCATTAAAGAGGCAGACCTGGTCTTCATTTCTGTGAGTGTGACAAACTATTTTAATGTGGTTTGGTTTGTAGGTGTGTACACTGACTTAAATATCCTTCTCTTTTGCACAGGTAAACACCCCAACTAAGACATATGGTATGGGCAAAGGTCGTGCTGCTGACTTGAAGTTTATCGAGGCATGTGCACGGCGGATCGTGGAGATGTCAGATGGGTATAAAATCGTTACAGAGAAGAGCACGGTGCCAGTCCGTGCAGCTGAGAGCATCCGCAGGATATTTGATGCAAACACCAAACCCAGCCTCAATTTGCAGGTGTGTTTGTGTGAGCGGCTGATATATGGGGAACTTGACCAAAAAATGTCCATGAGATTTAATCCAGAGTTTGAGGATAAATTGTATACAATTGTATAAAGGAAAGTGTCACCATCCACTTTTTTTTTTTAATCAAATTTTTGCCTTCTCAAATACATGTTAATTTTAAACTTTCTGTACATCAAAGAATCCTGTAAAAAAAAATATATATATATATATATATATATATTAAGCAGCACAACTGTTTTAAACGTTGCTAATGATAAGAAATGTTTCTTGAGCACCGAATCTGTGTATTAGAATCATTTCTGAAGGATCATGTGACACTGAAAGCTGAATTAATGACTGCTGAAACTTTAGCATTGGCATCACAGAAATAAATTACACTTTAAAATATATTGAAATACAAAACAGTAATTTTTAATTGTAGTAATAATTCTGAATTGTAATGTTTTTACTTTATATTATATAAAATAAATGCAGACTTTGGTGAGCATAAGAAACTTCCTTAAAAAACATTAAAAACATCTTATTGACTCCTACTGAATAGTAATTTGTGTGTGTGTGTGTTTACAGTGTATAAATGCATGTATGTGTGTGTGTGTGTGTCCACTCAAATAGGACACAGCGGGGGTATTAAAAAGTTAAAGGAACTCTGTCTAATTCATGTTGTGAAAATATGCTTATACATTAGTTTGACATTTTACACCACCATCATATACATGCAAATGTAATCTGGATTAGGCTGTTGTTTTAAAAGGGATTTTCTACAAAGGTTGTGATTTTTGCGTCTCTCTCTCTCTCTAGTGAACTTATGAACCAACTGGATTTGTTCACTGCTCCTGTGTGTTAACAAATGAGCTTTCCTCTCCTTTTATTACAGGTTCTCTCTAACCCAGAGTTCCTTGCGGAGGGTACAGCAGTGAAGGACCTGAAGGACCCAGATCGCGTCCTGATAGGTGGAGACGAGACTCCAGAGGGTCAGAGGGCCATCAGTGCTCTCAGTGCAGTTTATGAGCACTGGGTCCCCAAATCACGCATAATCACCACCAACACCTGGTCCTCAGAACTTTCCAAACTGGTGTGTGTGATGTAAATATAAGAATTCAATTAAAGATCAGAGAAAAAAGCAGACCATTTCTATAATCATTTATGTAAAACCCATTTGATTCTAGGCAGCAAATGCATTCCTGGCTCAGCGCATCAGTAGTATAAACTCCATCTCTGCCTTGTGTGAATCCACCGGCGCTGATGTCGAGGAGGTGGCCAGAGCCATCGGCATGGATCAGCGCATCGGGAGCAAGTTCCTCAAAGCCAGCGTCGGTCAGTGCATTCGTTGTTTCCGTTACCATTTGATAATGCCATTTTATTTCTTCCTTATTGTTGCTCTGATAGAATGAGATCCGATGCAAACAAATGTGAGCTGTGCTTCAGTTGTGTTTGTGTCTGTAACAGGTTTCGGAGGAAGTTGTTTTCAGAAGGATGTGCTGAATTTGGTGTATCTGTGTGAGGCACTGAATCTCCCAGAGGTTGCTTCATACTGGCAACAGGTAAACTTCACTTTGAATGCTAGTTTACTGTAGTAAGTCTTGATGGGATATGTTGACTTTGCGTGAGTCATTATTCAATGGAAAGTAGCATAGAGTCCGATTTAGCTTCATGTAAAATCATATGGTTGCCAGGTAATGTCACAGCATGTCTGAATGTGTGTCTGTTGAAAATTCAGCTTTGCCATCACAAGAATACATTACATTTTAATATATGCTAAAATAGAAAACAGTTATTTTACATTGTAATGATATTTCAAAATATTACAGTTTTAATGGTGTCTCAAATAAATGCATCCTTGGTAAACAGATGAGATTTATTTCAAAAACATTTAAAAGTCTTACCAACCAAAAACTTTCATGTGATAACTTGACATACGAAAACTCATTGACATCAGAAAATAAGTTTGATTAATTTAGTCTAACCTTTTCCTCTGTGCCTCCTTATGTCCAGGTGATTGACATGAACGAATATCAGAGAAAGAGATTTGCCTGTCGGATCATTGACTGCCTGTTCAACACCGTCACAGGGAAGAAAATCGCTTTGTTAGGTTTCTCCTTCAAGAAGGACACGGGGGACACCAGGTACATACAGGGACGCTTTGAACCAGTCTGTTTTATTTATGACAAGTCAAAAGCTGCGTCTTTCACTTTTACCTACAAAACACAGACCATGAGATGTCAGAGCACGAGTTAACCATCAACTTCGATTGTGTAATGAAGATTACACCCAGTTTTCCTTGGTTTGAACTATATCCTATAAAAACCATGCTGACATAAAGCACTACAATACATGCGTAAACACGCCTGTGCCACCCATGACCTTTATCTAGAGTCACTGAGTAAGTGAGCATATGTCATGCCTCTGCATGTGGATTGTTTCAGAAGAGAATTATGACTATGCTGATTTTTAACCTCTATTCAAGACATCATGACTTTTTTATTTTTAAACCTCCATTCAAAACATTATAGGAATGGGGCATGGACACAAGCTCGTGACAAATCCTTTCAGTAACTAAGTGGGTCCAAAGTCTGATACCACTAGTGAAAATAATTCTAATATTAGCATGACAAATTGTCACACAGTTAGTTGTTTGTGTGACAGTTTAACTGAAAAATTCACCTGAATTTCAGAATGTTTTGTTATTGAATATGTCCATCTTTTCCTAATGGGAGCAGCATTTAAGGTAATATGAACTCCAGAAGTTTATGCCATACCTGGTGATAACGTTATGCAGCAAAATTTAAGAATGATTCATGGCATTAATAATTCCTAGATTCACAGCATTGATGAAAGCAAGGGAGTGAATGTCACAGATTCAGAACTGATGTAAAATCATAAATGCTTATTACACTGTTAGTTCCAGTCTGAGTGTTGAGTCCTTTTACTGTATCACTCTGCTTTTCTTTGCATTAGTCAAAGGCATTTTTACATCGTTTTGCCAGTAAGTGCCTACAAGTGAATTATAATAATGAACTGAATCATTCACTCAAGTCAGTTCTTTCAAAAACCGTGATTGATTCAGAAGGAAAGCACTGCTTTGTGTTGCTCAGAGATGCGTGAATGTTTGTACTGTTGGACTTATAGAGGTATTTTCAATTGCAGCTCAATTTATTTTTTTCTTAAACAATATAACCCTCACAGTTGAGTGAGATTTCACAATGAGATTCTATTTTATTCTTTTGGACACCACTGTGAAATTTACAGTTTCATTAAACTGCTTGAGGGAAAAAATGTATTTTTATTATATATTATTATTTATTTCATATATTCTATACTTGCCATCATCATTTGTGTGTAAATGGGACTCTTGTATTGTATGTTACTCCTGTGTGTGTGTGTGTGTTTCAGAGAGTCCTCCAGTATCTACATCTCCAAGTATCTGATGGACGAAGGAGCCAAGCTGCATATTTATGACCCTAAAGTGCTGAAGGAGCAGATAATCCTGGACCTGTCTCAACCCAGCATTTCCGGAGACAACCCAGAGAGAGGTATGCGTGTTGAGCAGATAAAAACCACGCAATCGGTCAAGTCTCTGTGAATGATGGGAGAGGGAGAGAGTGCTGTGTCATGGTGAATGTCATGTAGGGGAAAAACTCCCATAAGAGAATGCAGGAGAAAGTTTGCGTCTGCGTGTTTCTGTCTTAATTTGCCGTGACTCTCGTTCTCTCTGCAGTGTCTGATCTTGTAACAGTGACGTCAGACCCCTATGAGGCATGTGAAAGTGCACATGCCCTGGTCATCTGCACAGAGTGGGACATGTTTAAGGTACATGTCACACAGAAAAACACAAACTCGATGCAGATTTAGAAAGCACTGATGTATAGTGTAATATTTGTGATTATAAAGTGGTTTGCTTTTTAATAGCAGAACTGTCATTCCCCTATTGAACCAGCACTATATCAGTGCCATATTTCTTGATCATGTGCATGTACTCTTGTGCCTTGCAAACAATGTATTGATTTCCAGGTAATAAAAACATTAAATTATGCATAATTACATGCAATGAACCCTAGTCCATATTACTCTGTACTTAATGGTATAATTACACTGTAACAAGGACACCTTAAAATAAAGTGTACCTTTTTGGGTTGATATGTTTAATTAATTTAGAATGTAAATATATAAAGACATTTCTAAGTGTAAATAAAAGTTAAAATAAATCTGAAATATTGGCTAACAAGTTCTTAGTGTTGGGCCCTGTCATGGAACTGAATGTTGTTGTATATGTGGTACTAGTAATAAATAACACAAACAATGGTATGTCTAAAAAGAATAGTGAAGTATTGCAATTGTTTGTTTTTAGGAACTGGATTACGAGAAAATATACCACAAGATGTTGAAACCCGCATTTATCTTTGATGGTCGACGAGTCCTGGACCATCTGCACCCTCAGCTACAAAACTTTGGCTTTCAGGTGAGTGGATATTTGTGCAGTTAACATTTTAGTGGCTGTGTATACCTGCCTGATTTTATCACTTTATTAGTTGGCCTGGTTTAATGTTGTGTGTTTTGCATAGATCGAGACCATTGGAAAGAAGGTGACGACCCGAATTCCCTTCACACCATCAGGAGGAGTTCCACGAATCAGTGAACCACCCATCAAGAAATCCAAGGCCTAGACAGGGACTCATTCATACACACAAACACACACACACACGCATGTGCACTTTACATTGATTAAAGTCTTTTGCTGAGAAAACCAAAGTAATGTGTGACCGTTACTGGAAATCTGTTGGTAAAAATGCATGTGCTTTGTGTGTGTGTTTCTGTCTTCAGAATCTTTTTTTTAAGATGTTTTATCTTTCATGGCCATTTACAAAAATGCAGTGATTTAATGTTTTAAACACTTTGTCATTTGTGTCTTTGTTTTAAAACCATTATTCTTTGTTTTTTCATGCTTTTTTTTTTTTTTTGTCTGTGCCATTTCAGAAAATGTTTGAAACTTACATTAACTGTACACACAATTTATATATTAACATCCCAGTACTGTTTAGTAGTATATTATTGTTTACAGTAATCAGTGCTATAGATTTAAATACAAAATCATCTACTTATCTGAGAGTGATGTCTGAAGGAGTAGCAACAGAAAGAATGGCAACTTTTAAATACTAGGACCAAATGGACATAAAAAATGCTGTTGCTTTAAATTTGGCAAGTGAAACCAAATAGCTGTTTGTGTCACTCAGTTATTAATCATTTATTAATCCTCTGATATGTATTGTTCAACATGCACTGTGTTTGTTATATAGAGTCACAGTTGTAGCTTTTATAAAATCATCTCTTACTGTACAGGTTTATAATGGTCATGAATAATGATTGAAGAAAACATATTTCTTAAATAAACATGGACCAATGAAATGAAGCTGTTTTGGATACTCATTTCACAGGCTTAATTATGGAGGCCAACCATGGCTGAAACAAAAATACACAACATGATCTTAAACAAGTTTGAATTGAAAATATTCTATTTATATTACTTAAAAGATACACAATATACATATCTTTAATCCATATCTAAAACAACATTATGAGTTACAGCAACATACTTTTGTAAAATGTATACTTAAAGGGACAGTTCACACAAAAATGGAAATTCAGGCATCATTTACACATTGTTCCAAAGCTTTATTTGTTGTAAAAAAAAAAATTATATATATATATATATATATATATATATATATATATATATATATATATATATATATATATATATATATATATTGCTTTTGAATTATTATTTCTGGAAGACTTCTCACTTCGGTAAAAATTAGTGTTTCATAGATCTAGCCAACATGACCATTACCTTTCAGAGCTGCGTGTATCTGCGCATCTGTCTCTCTGAGCCCCAGCATGATGGAAGTCTTCGTGAGCTTACTTGGTTTCACCTTTTTAGCATATCGTAAAACACTGATAGTTTGCATAGAGGTCATGCACATGCCTTAAGGTCAAAGGTCAAAGATGAAAAGTGAGGTCTGCAATGAAATCTCCAAGCTGTAAATGATGCGAGCTACTAATTCACTTGATAAAAAAGACTAGATATTTCTGCCACCTGGTGGTGACTGTATATGATAGAAACAAAACAGAAAAAAAATAAATAAATACAAATAAAGTATGAAAGAAACATAAAATGAACATGAATAAATTATATTTATTATAATTTTTTATTAAATATATATCGATTTTTTTTACATATTTAAATTTTTACAAGTAAAAACCACCACATAGTATACATATTTTTCCGTAAAAATAAAAAACAAAAACGATTAAACCGCACATTTTGAAATCTGCCTGTGCTTCTGCTCTATACAAACAGCATTAAAAACATTGTTCAAACATTTGTAAACTAATAATAATAAAAAAATACAAATTATATATATATATATATATATATATATATATATATATATATATATATATATATATATATATATATATATATAATATTTTTACAGGGAATACTTATATGTAAACACACAAAACTCTACAGGGCTAACCTCTGTAAATCTCTGACAGTCTCTACATTGTGAGCATAAACATCAAGCCCAGACAAAGAGATTTTCTCCCATGATTCTCACTCCATACTGGATCACCACAGAAATCAAGAGTCAAACACTCTTAGAAAAGATCATGTATGAAGGAATTGAAGAATGAGTCGATTCTAAAAAACAAATAAACTCTTTTTTTGTCATTTTTGTATCTTTCTTTAAGGCTGGAGACGGCCTTTAAAGTGTTCAGCCCCTCCATCAGGAACGTCCGTTAATTATAATAAAAATATGGTCAGAAGTCAAAAATAAAGTTCAATGGTACATTTTAAAGACACAATAAAATCCAAAATGAAAGTTTTGTGCTTCTTAGTCCATGTTTATTCTACTAAATCTCACCTCACAAAATTATTATAACAGGTAAACTCATGGCTATAATGTAAATGGATGAGCCCTTTAATATGTCTTAGTTGCTGGTGTTTCATGTTTTCTCACCATCCCTGTCCACTGATGTGAGTATAACATAGTCCAGACCCCAAGCTGCAGTGGCTTTAGCTGGGTGGAGGACGTCTCACTGTTTTAACTGAACAAAACCTACATCCACGTGCGCATGTGTCCTCCATCAGCTATAGAGAGAGTGTGGGAAATCAAGTAGAGGTGTTTAGTCAAGACCATAACATTGAGATTGTGTGTGTGTGGGCATTTCGCAGACTCAATACACTCACCATGATGGTTTCTGTGGCAGTGGCATACTCTCCCTGCCAAAATATTGGGACACCAGGCCTCCTCACAGACCTACAACAACAGTAACAGTCGATAGACTCCATAATTCACATAACACTGGCTTATAAACATCCTTTCAAAGTCATGATGCTTTATGGCTGATTTTTGTTTTTGGTGCTAATGATTGACAGCCCATGGTCCTCATCCACATTCATTGTATTAAAGAATTGTGTCCACTGTGACCATTGTGTCAGGAGACTGTGTGAAGCACAGCGTAAGGCATGTTTTCAAACACTCACTGCGTGTAGGTTCAGTGATCCATGTTTTCAGCCAAGGTGGTAGCCTTAACCTGGCAAATTAAACACAACTCAATAAATCTTATATCCTGGACTGTATGCATGTATATATATAAAAGTTTCATTATTACAGTAGGCTTTATGATAAGGTATCTATCTATATATCTACTTCTCCTAAAACATTTTAAATCTTAACCTTATAAAGCCTGCTGAATCGTATTCGATACGTAGATTTCTAAATTATGGCATAATTAAAACTTTGTGGGAAAAACTGATGCACACAATCTACTACACGCCTTCTGTCATCTGATTGATAGTTCATACTTTTCAATGAGTAGCCCTTTTTAGTACAAATGACCACATAAATATCAGAAACAGCACCGATTTCCATATTTTTTTGCCAGGTTTTCATAAATTGTTCTTTACCAAATAAAAATGCAAAATCCAGTCATTCAGCAATTAAAGCACACACTTTGTTACTTAACAAACAATATTTACGTGCCTAAAGGAACATCTGGAAAAAATAGTGAACAACTGATTTTGCAAAGTTATCACTGTAAATCATATTTTTTTATTACTGATATGGCAATGATGACCACAGTAATATCATGATCACACTTTGATAAAAACCACGGTATTGAAAGATTTCCACATTCATGCACCCAAAAGATAGTGGTGTGTCCATACGCTTGTCTTTCTCCCTTCTGTCTCTTCAGCTTGCCTCTGTATTCCTCCCACTTGCTCTCAGAGTGTTGAGCATGTGTTTGCAGCAGTGCTCACTGCTCAGTCTGTTACAGTAAACCTACGACCACAAGCAAAGGATAAGTTCAAGTTCAAGTCTGCTTTATTGTCAATTTCCACATGTACAGTACATACATACAGATAATCGAAATTGCGTTACTCTCAGACCCCGGTGCATACAGATAACATTAACATTAAAGCCTAAAAAAATAACTAGAACAAATATAAAATGTAGATACAATTATACAATAAGGGAATTATAAAAAAAGACATATAATAAAAATAAAAGTTAAAAATAAAGTTAAATAAAGCAGCGCAAGGTAAATGACAGATATAGTGCAAATCAATGAAGTGAACAACAGTGCAGTTAAAAGATTTTTTAGTGCAAAAAAATCACTTATTAAAAATATCTCAAGTCTGATTAAAGTGACAAGTGACAAGTGACCAAGAGCAGTTATTTAACTGACTGATGAGGTAGTGGAATGACGTCAGTTCCATGCCGACTGAGGTAGTGAGCGGTGAGTGAGCAGACCAATGCTGCACAAGTGACTCGTGCATGTCATCATATAATTAGTGTGTGTGGGGGGGGGGTTCATAGTTCAGTGGTGCCTGGGGAAGAAGAGGGGAGGGGGGGCAGGTTCGGGAGGGAGTTCAGCTTCCTCACAGCCTGGTGGATGAAGCTGTCCTTCAGTCTGCTGGTCCTGGCCTGGAGACTCCGCAGTCTCCTCCCTGATGGTAGCAGGCTGAAGAAGCTGTGTGATGGGTGAGTGGGATCACCTGTGATGCAGAGGGCTTTGCGGGTGAGACGTGTTCCATAAATGTCCTGGAGGGAGGGTAGAGAGACACCAATGATCTTCTCAGCTGCTCCCACTATGCGTTGTAGAGTCTTTCGGCAGGACGCGTTGCAGGCGCCATACCACACAGTGATGCAGCTCGTCAGGATGCTCTTGATGGTGCCTCTGTAGAAGGTGTACATGATGGGGGGCGGGGCTCTGGCTCTTCTCAGTTTGCGGAAGGGCACTCCAATTCAATTTAACCTTTCAAAACTTTCATACTACAATCATCTAGCATCTATAGCGTACATTGTAAATAGCATTATGTGCATAGAAAATATTAATCTAATTTTAATATATTTAATCAGTATTAATCCAGCATCCAACCCGTTGAACCTTTCATCGACAACAATCGCTCCGTTATCGATTAACTTACACTGCATGTTTCATTCAAAGACTTCATATATATATATATATATATATATATATATATATATATATATATATTTTTTTTTTTTTTCCTCTTAGTATACATTAAAAAAAAAACTATATAAGTGTGTGTGTGTGTGTGTGTGCATGTGTGTGTGTCTGTGTGTGTGGGTGTGGGTAAAATCTTACTTCATAATCTTTGTGAACTTTCCTTTTTAGTATCTGTATTCGTTTGGTTGTGCCTTGGAAACTGACGATGACGTAAGACGTACTGGTTACATTTACGTAATGACGTCCTTCCTCCTTCCTTTTCCCCTTAATCGGCGAGGTAAGAACATGGCGCGTCCTGTTCTTGTGCATTTCAATCAACTACAATCTGCACTAATGTCAAATCCGTCCGGGTTTCGTAGTTCCCGATGATTTTGTTTACATATTCGTGAAAATATCTGTGCTGGTATTTGCGACGAGAAGTCGATGCTGCTTGATTATCGCAGTCTTTCTGCTCGGTGTTTATCTGTAGGCCGAGGCAAGCACAAGTCATTAATTGGGCACATTGATATAAAGCCATACTTGTCCCATTATGACATTATTAATGTTCAGTTAGCCGTAAAACTGACTGAAACGGCAAAGAATACGTTAACATTGTGGTGATGTAGTTGACATGTCATTGTGACTGATGCTAAGTTACCGTGTTTGCCGTTAGCTGGTTTTCTCTACTGAAATGAATGAAGACAAGTCAACAAGATGTTTATATTTAAGCATTTTCTGTCTGATTGTCTGTTCCTTCAGAATGAAGACCATTCTCAGTAACCAGACAGTCGACATCCCCCCCAACGGTATGATAAAAATCATGTCACATCCTAAGTTTTTAAAAACGTTTTCAGCTTATCCGCGCCTTCACTTGTTACAATGTGTCTGTTTGCTTGCAGTCGAGGTGTCCCTCAAGGGCCGCACGGTTGTTGTGAAGGGACCCCGTGGAGTTCTCCGGCGAGAGTTCAACCACATTAACCTGGAGCTCAGTCTTTTGGGCAAGAAACAGAGGAAGGTTTGTAGTCTTAATGCATGGAAATTAACTTGTATTTAATGCAGAAAAACTCTAGCAATAGATGAATGGCTTAAGCGGACTGAAATTCCTTCATGTAAACACCTCAATTGTTCCGATTGACCTAGATAAAAATTTAATCATTTGGAAGGAGGTGGTGACAGACCGGAATAAATAAAGTGTGTAAAATGCTTGTCTGATTTAATGTTTGCTTATGTTTGTTTTGCGTCTTACGAATGTGCCTATTTTGTCTTAATAACTGTAATGTGAAGCAGACTGAATATTTGTTAAATGTATGTTAGTCTTCTGACATGACGACACATCTAAAAAGAGAGCCGACAGTTCAATAATAGCAAATATGCTCAGTAAGACAAGTTTTGTGTGGGATAAGTGTGAAGCGCATGTAAAATGTTAATTGGATTGCAACAGCATCCAGAATATGCAATCTTATTGGGTGCGTTCTGATTAATAAAATGATTGATGCAAAAATACCTAATGTTAACGTGTGTGGATTTCTGCAAACAATGTTTCAGCTGCGCGTGGACAAGTGGTGGGGTAACAGGAAGGAGTTGGCCACAGTCCGCACCATCTGCAGTCATGTCCAGAACATGATCAAAGGGGTCACCCTGGTAAGTCAGTTCAATTTTGGTACATTTGTTCTCACACAAGAAGATCCTAACTGTTTAAATCCAGTTTTAAAAGACTGTTAGTGTCCTTAATTTCTTTGCCATGTTATTGAAGAGGAAATGTGGACTGTTGTTGATGCATGTTAACTTTTTTTCTCTAGGGCTTCAGATACAAGATGCGATCTGTATATGCCCATTTCCCCATTAATGTGGCAATTCAGGAGAGCGGTGCTCTGGTGGAGATCAGAAACTTCTTGGGAGAGAAGTACATCCGCCGTGTCCGCATGAGACAAGGTATGTGTTATAGGGTTTTTTTTTCTGTGTGTGTCTGATTTCAAAAACTTTGTCACCTTGAAGCCCTTAATAATATTTTATACATTCCTGGTTGCACTGATGCAGAATGTTTTATTTTTTTTGCATGTAGGTGTGTCATGCGCAGTGTCTGCTGCTCAAAAAGATGAGCTGGTTCTGGAGGGTAATGACATTGAGCTGGTGTCGAACTCAGGTAAGCATCTCTAAGATGTACAGTGTCAACCTCTGATGAGAGATACATGCAACTTGACCTCATTAGCATAATTTTAATCTATTTAAGGGCCTTTTGCAGATGAAAGGGTTATATGAATTGTTAGCATTGTTAAAGGTGCAGTCCGTAACTTTTTTTGGGGGGGGGGGATTATATGAAATTAATATAAGCAAGTACATAACCATCCAGTGTTAAAAAAACTATTGCCTGTTCACTTATGATTTTTTTCTTATTTGAGTGTTATGAATTTTTTTTCATGGGAAATTTGTCATTACGTCACATCTGTAAACGTGTTGTCCCGGCTACTAGGCTATCCCATATGAGGATCCTGCAGGTGGCGAATCGTTTGTAGCATTTTCTTTTCTCACTGCTGCTAGAATAATGACATTTATAATTTTGATGGTGGATTGTAATCCAGAAAGGATCGTTTATTTAACGTGTGTGAATGAAATATTACAATCAGTTCAAAGGGAGCATAGTTTGATTTTGGTTTAAAATAATTTCTTAATGAAATTCAAATGGCATGACAATTAGAGATTAGACTGTACAGAAATTGATATCTTTTACTGGACTGGTTGTGGAAACCGTTAAATCTTAAGCCTAAACTGTACCCTCCCTCATCTTGTCTGTGTTAATTTGCTATTACCTGGATGTCCTGATGTGTTTGGACTATTTTGCAAAAAAGGCTTTTAGCCTCCTTTGCTTCTTCTGACATTCTTAAAGGGTTAGTTCACCCAAAAATGAAAATTAACCTGTTATTTACTCACCCTCAAGCCATCCTAGGTGTATATGATTTTCTTCTTTCAGATGAATCCAGTCAGAGTTATATTAAATATTGTCCTGGCACTTCTAAGCTCTGTCATTGTGGTGGATGGTGGCAAAACCTGTTAAATGAAGTGCGTGCATCCAAAATAAAAGGTGCCTTACACTGCTCTGCTGGGTGAATAAAGGCCTACTGTAGCGAATCCATACATTTTTGTAATAAAAACATCCATAATCCAAATGTAATAAACCATTTTCTATCACTTTCACCATCTGTCATATGCCGAAGCAGTTCCTGCGGATGATGCAGCACAACAGCGTTGCATGTTTAGTGATGGACGCGGAGAAAAAAACCCAAAAAAACACCGGTCATGAGTTAGAAGTACATTCAGAGGGTTTGTAAAGAAAAGTGTCAGAGGTTTTCGATATAAGCAAAGTGGAGATTGGTTTTCTTTTGCTAACGAAAGGAAACTTTGTTCATGAGACTAGCATAGGACGTATGCATTGCGTGAGAACCTCTGAGATTGTCATCCGTCAGAGCAGTTTCCACGTACGACAGTCAGCAGAAGTGTGAGAAGTGTTTAAAAGGTTTGAAATATGGACATTTTCCATATAAAAGTCCATGAAATCACTATAGGAGGCCTTTATTTATGTCCCGGAGCCGTGTGAGGCACATTTTATTTTAGATATATATTATATATTATAGCTTTAATGTGATTTGGACTGTTGGCCAGAACTATTTTTAATAACTCCGATTGGATTAATCTGAAATCAGAAAGTCATATACACCTATGATGACTCAAGGGTGAGTAAAACAGGATAATTTTTGGGTGAACTAAATCTTTAACCCTTCGTTGTGTAACCTGATGGGTGTTTGAAGGACTGTCTGTAATTGGGTTGTGTGTAAGTTGTGTACGCAAAGGCATTATGTAGTTTAGTGTGTGTGCATGCCTCACCTTCCCACCATTTCTTGTTTCAGCTGCCCTCATCCAGCAGGCAACCACAGTGAAAAATAAGGATATCAGAAAGTTCCTGGATGGTATTTACGTCTCGGAGAAGGGCACTGTAGTGGAGCCGGAGTCATAGAGAACACATGAGGTTAGAACCAGACCGCCATCCAGCCTTTCTCTCGGCTCTTTTCTGTGCCAGGTTTACTGCTTTTGTCATTGAAAACTGGTTTGGCTTAATTTTTTTTCTCTCTTTGGTTTTCTCCATCAGCTGCTCTGATCCAGCAGGCCACCATTGTGAGAAAGGACATCAGGAATTTCCTGGATGGTATCTATGTCAGCGAGAAGGGCACATTGGTGGAACAGCAAGAGGACTACATTTTGTCTCTGTAAAATCTGTCAATAAAGCCCAATTACATTTTTCAACCACATATTTGTGTGCAAGTCTTATTTATTTGAGCACAATTACTCCTAATATGCATGGCAGGTAGTTTGGAGGGGTCGATGTATGTAACAAATATGGGCTAGTTGTATTTGAAAATCGTATTTTGCACTCTCAATTCACGTCCTTTTTGTGTTCTTGATGCTTTCTTAATCTGAGTAGGATTTTTATTCATGAGTCCATCTGGACCTAGTAGAATGAGAGCTTGTGAGGTTAACCTTAATGTTTTTCAGCTAAAACCATATTGTAAGTAAATATTCTTGTGGCCATAAGAAAATGCCTAAAAACATGCAAGAGTTTTTCATGAGAAATTATTTGAACACCTCATTGTATAAAATGTATTACAACATTGAGTTGTGTTAAAATCTTATAAAGCAAACTGGGGTTTGGGGAAGGAAGTTCTAGGCCATCCTTGGAAATGTTATGAAGCATAGTATAAAAATGTCAAAATGAATTGATTAAAAAATAAAAACTATTACAATTTGGTAATAAAAGAAAATGAGTCCAGTGCCATAATGAGTAGAAAAACATTATTGGAAACAATATTTTACAAATCAGTGGACATATTTAATATATATATATATATATATATTCCACATTAAAATGGGTCTTTATACCAGAAACTATAAATAGCTTTACAATTTTAAGATGAGGGTTCCTTGCACAAGGATATTACATATGTCATAAGAGACTAATTCAAGTTTATTGACTTAAAAGAAAGTGGTTTTCATTAATTTGAACTTTTCTGTTTGCTTTAAGATTCATTTAAATCTAATAATATTTATGATTATATTGTATGAATAATCATATGATACCTCGGATTTAGTTTGATGCAACTAAATTTTGCAACTGATTTCTTATATAGTATATATATTAGAATTCCACATATAACAGTTAATGTTATAGCGTCATTCCAACAAATAATTCTAACATTATAATTGTATTTCACAAACTGGATTATCGACACCTTCAAAAAGAAATGTTTTGCGCTCAATCGGTTCTGCGCTCGTCTCGCGCTCCCTCCGTCTGCGCGTCATCACGCTGCGCCTGAGTTGAGTATCATTGGCGCCAAAGAGGATTGGAGAGAAGCAGCACTGTCTCGAAAACTGTCAAAAAATAAAGAAACGCTATTGACACATGCTTAGAAATGGTAAGTCACCTTATTATTGGTCCGTCTGTAGAAATAAAGACACAATCAGAGTAGAGCTCAATGCAGCGGATCAGTCTGTTTGGCTAAAGAAAGCAGTTAGCAACAACTTGCAGCTTTTTCATGCTTGTTAATAGATTAGAGCTACAAAAACAATAAAACATGCAAAGGCTGCGGTGTTTCCGTCCTTGCTTCTCACAAATGTGCATTTGTTTATGACTTGGTCGAGCAACATTTAAGCATTTAAATTAAGTCTAACGTTAACTTAACGATTAAGATCGACTGACTGCCAGTACTTCGACAGGCCTTTATGAACTGATGTGATACTACATAACACTACAATACAGATTTTTATGTTTTGGTAATAACGAAGCACCTGCTTCCTGTTTGTTACTGTCAACTTTGAAATGTAAACATGCAACAGAACAAACTCAGCCAGCGGTTCCTATCACGGTAGACGCTCTACATAACACATTATTAGCCTATTCCAGTATGAAGTAACAATGATAAAACTAAATAAAATGTTATTGGTGTGTGCAATTATTTTAATGCACCTTTGTTTCTTTCAGGATATCCGGAGGTTTTTTGCATCCACCAAACCTGCCAATGGCAGCACCAGCACAGATGAAGAGCAGAAGAAGAAACAAAAATCAAAGACTAAGGTAGAACCACAGTCTAATGTCATGATGATATTTGTACTGAATCTATTAATATGAGATGGTATTTACAATGTGACTTCTTTATTCATTTTTAAAATGTCTTGTGTTTTATGTATTATGTAGTGCTACACAATATCCTTTTTCTCTCTTTAGGTCACAAGTCCCACATCTGACAAGAAACCATCTGGAAAACGAAAGAAAAGAGTCATAATTGATTCAGGTTCATAAACAGCTTTTTTTATGTTAGTGAACTTTTGATTATGCCCATCATGTTCATAATGTTAAGAAATGGCGGTTATCAAATACATACCCTGAATGTGGCCATACAAGAGATGGGTGCCCCTGAGGTTTTTAGAAATACCTCAGCTCAGTCCAGGGGTTTTTAAACACATTCTGGAAATCATGCTGATGATTAATGTCACACTATGTTCTCATGTCCCATCTTATATTAGACTCTGAGGAAGAGAAGAAGGAGGTGAAGAAGGAGAAGAAGACCAAGAAGGGCACTAAAGAGACGGATGCCGTCACGGTGAAGAAACACCCAGTAACTTACGTGTCTGATTCTGGTGAGGGAGTCAACAAACAAATTTCCACATGTATAATATAATGCTGTTAGGCCATTAATATGACATGTAGCCTAGATGATCATTTATACTCTTCTTTTGTCCTCTTTTTATTGTCCCAGATTCGGATGATACGTTTATGACTCTGAAAAAGACGAAACCAAAAGAAAATGGAACAGCTAAAGGCAAGAAAGAATCAGATTCAGGAAAAGCAAAACAGGTGAAAGTCTCATCCAGTAAATCCCCAAACGCGATCTCAAAGGGAGGGGTGAAGAGCTCTCAGCCAACCATCTCTCCAAAGATTGGACCAACACCACCAAAACAAACTCCTACTTCAGTAATGGCCTTCTTTGGCAGCTCAAGCGTTCAGAGGTCAGACAAGAAAATGGTGGCCAGTACCAGCACCAAGAGGAAGGCAGTGAGTAGAGAGAATAAATAAAAATGTGTGGGCTTAAAGTGTATAAAAATTCAAACTCATAGTTGTTTGGTCTTCGCAAGCCCTCACAGGAAACCGAGGAGTTGCTCAGTGATGAAGCCATTGCAAAAGAACTTCAGATGGATGAAGACATGGAGGTTGGTTTAGGACACACAGCACATGTTCCTCTATTAATCAGAATTGGATGCTGTTATATTTGGTAATCAGGGAATTATAGAGTTTAATTATGATTCTTAATTACTAAAATAAATGTAAATAAATGTCAAGCACAAGATTTCCACAAGAGGATGTTATGAATACATGGTTATGAAGATGTTTATCTTCATAACCATGTATACAGGAATATTCCTGTAGCTTTAATTTTTTTGGAATAAAGGCTTATTCAGAACATGCCTTAATCGGAAAACATTGCATGCAAATGTGGCTGCTGTTTTTAATAGCTGGTTTATTACACAAAAAATTAGTACATTTATATATATATATATATATGAACACATTATGCAGAACTTTTGTATTTTTGTGTTAGTGGGAAAAGCAGATCCATGATGATGAGGAATTTGCAAGAACATTAGCCAAACTGGATGAAGCTCCCTTACTGAAAAAGGTCGGTGAATTTGTCTCTTATCATCTCTCTGTCATCTATTATGTAAACATGTATATTGTTCATTTTTGTCATATCTATTAATTGTAAAGAAAAACATAAGCAAATCCTTTCAAATGTAAAAATATCTGGAGTTAAAAATAATTAAATTAACTTGACAAACTTGTCTTTAAAGTCATGTGGTGCAGCCAAAAAAGTACATGAATGTCATGTATTGTTAATTTTTCTTTGTTTTTGGGTTCTCAGGCTCGTGTGGACTCTGTCTCCCCCTCCAAGAGCAGCTCTCATGCAGTTTCCTCAGACACCAAACCCAAAAAGGACCCGTCCCCTAAAAAGAGTCCTGTGAAGACCAGCTCCAAACTGGCTCAGATGAAAAGACGACAGGAAGAAGTGGAAGAGCAAAGGGAGAAAGACAGGAGTGAAAAGCAGACTAAGATTTCTCCTAAGAAAGAGCCGATCTCACCAACTAGCTCGGAGCGGGCAGCTACGCCCAAAACTAGTGTTTCCACGGGAATGACAAAATCAAAGAATTTTTCCACTCCTAAAAGTGACAGTGCACCCAATAAAACCTCACCAACAAAACCAGAGGTATATTATTTGAATATGCTGCTTGATTTATAGGCAGGGGTGCACATAAGTGGTCCGCATGCGCGACCAAAATAAAAAAAGCGTTATATAAATATGTTCTGATAGCGTATTTGCGTACCGTCATGGTTGACAGCTGTTATTACACAATTACCATTTTAGATCAAACAACTACTAAATAAGTTTTATTTTCAACCTGAAATCATAAATCTAGGCTATGCCATGCTGTTTTCAAAGCACAATGCAAAACTGTGTCATTCATCCACTGACGCTCTTTAATAAGCAGTGCTAAATCCGGAAGCGCCTATACTTACTTGCCGGCAACCTACCAAAATAAAAGCCTGCTAATTTAAAGTTTGAATATGATGAAAACGCTTTTTATTTATTTATTTTTAGACGCTTTTATCAAAAGCTATTTAAAATTGGGGAATACATAAAGCGATTCTTCTTAATTAGGCAAACAAAGAAAGTAGTAGTAAATATTAGCATTTTATTTTTAAGTTTACTATAAAATAAATATATTTGTATTTAATACTAGGACTGCCTTTTTATTTTAAAAAATATTATCACACACTATTATTTAGTTTATTTACTATTATTTTATAATTAAAAAAAACTAACTAAATAAAGTGCAATAATATTACAACTATTATTAATTATTTTTTTATAGTTATATTTAATGGGTCACGCTATATGCAGTGTGAGGACCAAACCTCCAGGTTCTCTTATGAGAACCAGGCTGAAAAAATGATGTGCACCCCTGTTTATAGGATTCTTTAAATAAGTAAATTGATATGTCAGTATGCTTTTAATTGTTGTTTAAGGGTATAAGTTAAAAGAGAGTTTAACATATTTGGTTTTATGTTGAATGTTGTTCACAATATGTTGTTTAAAAACAGATTACAAAATAGGGCTCTACCTTGTTTTGCTGTGCTAGTGAGCATGTGTCTCTATTATTTCAGAGTACAAGTCCTGAGGATCTGGAGAAAAAACGGGTAAATTCATCAGCCTTCCGTAACTATTTGAACCGAGAAGGACCACGAGCACTGGGGTCTAAAGAGATACCACAGGTAGAAAAAATGACTCATGTTGACAACTGAAGGCCTGTCGTCTTATTGCTATTTGTGATTATCTTTAATAATAATAATAGGAATCAAATTATACTTCTCCTTTAAGCAGCTTGAACAATGTTATGTGTGTGTGTTTTAGGGAGCAGAGAACTGCCTGGAGGGTTGTGTGTTTGTGTTGACCGGTGTGTTAGAATCTATAGAGAGGGATGAAGCTAAGTCTCTAATAGAGCGATATGGCGGCAAAGTCACAGGAAACGTCAGCCGTAAAACTACTTACCTTGTTCTGGGACGAGACAGTGGAGTCTCAAAGACTGAGAAGGTCCTAATTTTCAATATTGTTTTTTTTTTTTAACACGTCATTATTTCTCTGTATTCGAACATGAATGTTGCTTCCACATGCTGCTGCTTCAATATATTTCTAATTTACCCTTTTAACTGAATTAAATGTAATTATTTTAACATAATGTCATTTCAATGTTTATTCCTTAGGCGGAAAGTTTTGGAACTAAGATCATTAATGAAGATGAGTTGTTGGACCTCATAAGAACCAAACCAGGCAAGAAGTCGAAATACGAGATTGCAGCAGAGGCAGAGGTACAGCAGCTCTCATCAACCCCCCTGTTCTTTCACACCAGGGCTGCATGATATTTAGCTTATTAAATCCATGTAATGATGTGGCTAAATGCAAACGAAAATAAATTATATAGGGATTATTTTGTAATATATTGTAATTTGAGCTGCTATGTTACATTCAATTTAATATGCAAATGTCTCAAAGACTCTACTGCTAATTAAAATAGTTGCATCTGACTTCACTCTTTACCACAACTGAATAACACTTAAAATCTTCAAATTCTTACACTTCAAAATGTCAGATGCTCAAGCTTATTTTGGTGCAGTATTGGTCTGCAAAAATGTTGGAAGTTATGCAAATATGAATAAAAATAAAGTGAACCTGGCCCTCATTGCATTCCCAAATGCACACCGAACTCAAAGCACTTGTAGAGATGTTGTGAAAAGCAGTATTTAATGTTAACTGCTCTGAAAACACAGAATTATAAGAGACTATACTTCAATTAAACTATAGCCTTTGATTTGCTGATATCAATTTGATAAGATAGATAGCGATGTGTAATTTTCATTTTAGTTAATTGTTCTACCCTGTTTTTTTATTTTAATGCTTTTATTAAAAACTGAATTTTTATTGTACAATAGTAATATATTTCTTTATTTTGTTTAATATTTTTATTGAATAATAATCATAATAAAAACCATATTATTTCAAGTTATATCGATTATGGAATAGGCCAAAAAACTAGGGATCTTGTCAATTTGTGTATTTATTTTTTTATTATTATTATTCATTTCTTTTACTTTATTTGATGGCTAGTGAAAGAACTTTGGTTAAATTTTGTAATAGATTTATTCTTATTCTGAACACCCAAATGTTTCACAAAACGTTTAGTAATAAAAGAGTTGTTTGTACACACACACACACACACAAAGTCTTCAAAGTAAAAAGTCATTATTCAGCTTTTTATTTTTATTTTCTATGCACCACAGTAAATAATTATTTCCAAATATAGCTATTTAAGTTATCTGGTGAATGTGTCCTGTATATTTTCATATTGAAACATATATTGCAGAAAATCAAAATACTGCATAGAAAATATGTCCGTTTTTTATTTCATGCAGCCTTGCTTCACATACTGGAATTTGGTTTATTAAACAAGCTGTCTGTCTGTCTTCCGTATTGCAGAATAAATCCTCTAAAACAAGGACTCCAGACTCTAGAGGCAAACCCACTACCCCATCCAACAAGGCCACACCACAAGGGCCCAGCCCCAACAAGAGAAGCACCTCAGGAGGGAAGTCTAAGCCTGGATCTGCTTCTAAATCTGGAGCACTTGGGGCCTCTCGTTCAGAGGTCAAAAAGAGTTTGAGCTTTGATCAATCCAAGAGAGCATCCCCTGTATCCCACTCTACCCCTGGGAGTGAGGGTAGCAGCCTGTTGTGGGTGGATAAGTACCGCCCCCGTAGTCTGAAGAACCTGATTGGGCAGCAGGGGGATCAGAGTTGTGCTAACAAGCTTCTGCGTTGGTTACAGAACTGGCATAAACATCACAGCGGCAATACAAAAGCACCATGTAAGTATTTAAAGTTTGTTCCTACTTAATGTTCACAATCAATGAATGTGAAGTATATATCATAGTCTACATGGTAACACTTTATTTTGTCCTCGTTACATGTGCTTCCTATTATAATAACAATAAATGAAATTACTATAAGAAAAGAATTGGAAATGTTGTTTCAAATGTTTTTTCTTATTTTTATTTATTATTATTAGTAGCATGTGATACTACTGAATCTACTTAATTTCATGTCAACTACCCATGTTCAGAATGTCATGCTACCAGTTTGCAAGGTCTGTTTGCACCAATGACCTGCTACAGTTTCCAAAACATACATTATATAACCAGAGCACACAGTTTCCCATAATGCAGTGCACTTGACTTAATCATAAGCATTTGCATTTTACTCTTGCAAGAGCATTTTTAATGGTGCATACGGTTTCATATACTAACTTTTAACAGTAGTATGCAATTAGCAGTATATAATGGGTAGTATACCATTCGGACCATACTCAGTGTTGATATTCTAATGCACTCTTTAGGCTAAAATTCTGTTTGACCAATTTTCATTATTCTTGTGTCTTTGTCTTTCTGGAAAGCAGCCAAATTTGGAAAGTTTGGGAGTAAAGATGACGGTTCAGGATTTAAGGCTGCATTGCTGTCTGGACCTCCGGGTGTTGGGAAGACCACTACTGCTGCTCTCGTCTGTGAGGTCAGCTCATTCCCACTTATAATCATTTATAAATGAACATTGTGTTTAACTGTTTCAAAAAAAGTCTGCATAATCCTTTTAAAGTGTTTAACATGGGATCGAGAATTAAATCATTAGTGAATGATTGTAAACGCAGTGTGTCTGTTTTTACCGTTTCATTGCATTGGTTAACGTGTTAATAGAGTTCCATATGTGCTTGTAGGAGTTGGGTTACAGCTATGTGGAGATGAACGCAAGCTGCACCCGCAGTAAGAACAGCTTAAAGGAAGTGATTGCAGAATCACTCAACAACACCAGCATTAAGAACTTCTACTCCGGTAATTAGCTTAATTAATTAGGTAGCATCTGTAACAGGGTTTGAAGTTAAACCTCAGTGATTATAATGTAAACATTGTATGTTTCTGTGTTTAATGGTGTCAGGTGCATCTCAGACAGTGAGCAGTAAACACGTCCTCATAATGGACGAGGTGGACGGGATGGCAGGAAATGAAGACAGAGGAGGAATACAGGTCGGCATACACACTCTCATTTGATTGCATTCTCTGTCTTTACCAGAGGTGGTGCTCAAGGAGCAAAAAGTGGCCCAGATAATGTTTAAATCCTTATGGCTTCCATGGCCATGTGTGGAGCGTTAGCTTATTCATTTTTGAGTGCAACAACTAACATTATAGTTTTGATGAAAAATGTTTTTGCATAGATTTGGCATCCTTTTCATTTGGCATCCTTTTCAGTCATTGCAATGTGGGAAACAGTAATCTATGCAATACTGAGTTCTATACTGATCATTTTGAGCAAATGTACTGTAAGTAGGTATTCTGTACATGCAGAAAATGCACATACTGTGTACTTTTACACTGTATAGACTACATAGTGCAGTGAGTAGTAGAATAGTAGTGTGCAATTAAACTGGTACACACCAGTGTTTCCAGTGTCATTGTGGTTTTTGACTCTTGTGCTTCTCCCTTTGACCCACACAGGAGATGATTGGTTTGATAAAACAGTCAAAAATTCCCATTATCTGCATGTGTAATGACCGCAATCATCAGAAGATCCGTTCGCTGGCTAACTACTGCTACGACCTGCGGTTTCAGAGACCCCGTGTTGAGCAGATCAAGGTGCTCACTGACTGACATTTCAAATAATTTACTGATTAAATCAGTGTTTTATAGAAAATTGACATCATTTTTTTATTTTTTATTTCAATGTGTTTACCTTGTGTCACTTGTATTCTCTTTTTATGTTTCTTATTAATTTTTGCCTCATATCTTTTCTTTGTGTTTTTGGATTTAAAAATGTTTCAATGTTTTATTTCCAGGTTTAAACATCCCAGGTTAAATTTTTTAGTACTAACAGTAAATTATGGACTATTACAACCAACTAACTCTAAAGGTCCTTGCACACAGTTTTTTTTCTTTTTCTTATTCATCATCATTTCCTATCAAAATGCTTGTTACGGATGTGATAGGGAGAAAATTGAACCTGATCTGAATTTTTTATAATGGATAAAAAGTTCAGCGTCATTGTGTAAACGTGATTGACACAACGTGAGATTTTTTTAACGTGTGAAAATTTCAGACGAATGTTTTGGACCCAAACACTATAGTAGGTACATGTTGATAGTTATTTCTAGGTAATACTACTTTTTTGTTAGATTACACTGTAACAAGGACATGTTAACAAAGTGTAAAAAAAAAATGAATATACTATTTTAGTCAGTATCACACTTATTGCGGTCAAAAATAATTAAGCTTCCTTTTTGTCTAAACAGGGGGCTATAATGTCTATAGCTTTCAAAGAGGGTCTGAAGATCCCACCCCCAGCACTTAATGAAGTCATTCTGGCATCTAATCAGGATATTCGGCAGGTATTAATAAACAAATCAGTTGTCTTTATCATTCATATTGTTACCCTACCTGAATAACTATGAGTCGGTGTCTTTAGCAGCACTGCAAAATTATTGGGTTTCTATTCCCTAGGTACTGCATAATCTGAGCATGTGGTCTGCTAAAGACAAAGTCATGACCTATGACCAGGCCAAAGCTGATGCTAACAATGCTAAGAAGGACATGAAACTGGTATGTGCATGCTGTTAAATACATTATACTGTACACACACTGTACAATCATTGGTGCATTGATGATGTGAGTGGACTCTACAGTATGAATATCTGTGTGTTTACATATGCAGGGTCCATTTGATGTGTGTCGGAAGGTGTTTACTTCAGGAGAGGAAACCGCCCACATGTCTTTGATTGACAAATCAGACCTTTTCTTCCATGATTACTCTTTAGCACCTTTATTTGTTCAAGAAAACTACCTGCATGTCCGACCAGCTGCTGCAGGGTAGGTTTTAGACTTGCACACAAGGGCAGTTTTTCCACATCTTTACAATATCCAATACATATCTCTATATTTTTGCATTTGCTGGAATTTAAAAGGTGATTCTCGCTTGCTCCCCATGAAAAGACCTGCTCTAGATAGAGCAGCTATTGTTACACACAGGACATACAAAATGTATTTAAAAAAAAATTAAATTATGCACAGGTAATTCCAAATCAGTTTAATCACTGTTCTATAAATGCGCTGCTTTAACTGATGCACACTAACCCACACATATCACTCGCACACAAACAAACACACACACATAGAGAGATTGCTTTGCACACACACGCAAACTTTTATTAATAAAATAGTATAGATACTAGACCACTACATTATGTTCCTCAGCAACGAGGAAGTAATCGCTGTTTTTGAAGTAATTAAACTCAGCCTTCTTGTAGAGAGACGTGCTGATGCAGGTAATGAACACAAAACTGGCATCTCTCTCGATCGATTGGTCGATTATTCATACAGATACATGTTGTAATCAGTTCAAATATATGTGATCTTACTGCACTATTTCATCTCTGTCTGATTTGAAGCTTGGAAAATAACTAATTTTTACCCTTCCGGTCAAATATTGTACTGCAAATATCATTAACAGCTCTATCTTGTCAATGCTGGCAAATGACCGTGGTATAAGCAGCATAATGCACGCCTAGCTGTGGATTAAACTATTTTAATGCACTTCCTGGCATCCATGTCGTGCATTAAAATCATTAAATGCCCAGCTAGCCATGCATTATCCCTTATTTAACCCATTACTTAACTTAAAATTTGTACGCTGTAACAAGAGCACCTTAAAATAAAGTGTAACCCAATCTTCCTATAAAAAGCATACACCGTTTCCCTAATTTTGTGTCAGAAAAATTATTGCAATACTATCTTGTACTGAAAATCCATAAAACATAATAACATTTGCAGCTTTTATTTGTGCACAATGTATTTATTACAAGACGTTTCAAGTTTATTCTGACTGTAAATGAAAGCGTGATGGTATAATTGTGACATTTGCTGTTCATCAGGGGAAATCTGAAGAATCATTTGGTGTTGTTGAGTAAAACCGCAGACAGCATTTGCGATGGAGATTTAGTGGACAAACAGATCCGCTCCAGACAGGCATGGTCTCTGCTTCCCACACAGGTAACACACTTTCCTGCCATTATCTTCTCATCAGTGTTGACCAACAAATCCTCAGTCAACAGCTTTGATTGCTGCAGCAGCACTGAGATAATCAGGCCCTGAAGTGGCTGTTTTCCAAATGACATTTTCAAGGCAGAAACAAAGAAACAATTTTTTTTTTCTGTAGCACTGATTTGTAACATATTACAAAATCCATTCACAAAGGTTAAGTGTTTTCACATAGATCAGTGAAAACAAAACCAAGCTTTATATATTTAGTAAATCTGTGCTTATATTTTTTTCCCCAGGCGATTTATGCGAGCGTGTTGCCTGGGGAACTGATGCGGGGTTATATGAGTCAGTTTCCGACCTTTCCAAGCTGGTTGGGCAAGTTCTCATCAGCTGGCAAACACAGCCGCATCATACAGGAGCTTGCTTCACACATGAGCCTAAAGTGAGAAATCACACACTTCTAACACTTTCTTCCTTCTTGTCTAAAGTATGAACTCTTTAAGCTACATTTGTGCTTCCCTAAAATCTTGCGTCTTTCTTATCCTGCAGAACGTTAAGTAGCAAGGAAGCCATAAATCTGGATTACCTGCCATATTTGAGCTCAGCAATATTAGAGCCTCTTCAGTCGCAAGGTTCAGAGGGAGCCAGTCAGAGCTTGAAGCTCATGGATGATTACGACATCATCAAAGATGATGTTGATAACATGATGGAGATCAGCATGTGGGGCGGACAGCCGGATCCTTACTCTAAACTAGACTCCAAGGTTTGTGTGTGTGTTTGATTTTCTGAGCATACTGTAGAGTTCTCCTCCAGGACTAGAAACCGGTGGTCCGGTTGACAGTTCATTGCTTTGACAGATGCCTGCTCAGTCTGAGTTAATTGTTTTAACTGTAAAACATCTGGAGGTGCTGTATGCCACACTTTATCCCCATCAGCTCTGTTTTTTTTTTCCTTTCTGCAGGTGAAAGCTGCATTTACAAGAGCCTACAATAAGGAATCCCATCTTATGCCGTACTCCTTACAAGTGGTGAAGAAAAGCCGGAAAGGTGCTGTTGACCCTGAGCTTTTAGGAGAGCTTGACAGTGAATCTCAGTTGCAGGAAGAGGAAGACGATGATGGGCTTACAGCAGATGCAATGGTCAAGGTAGATATCAAAATAACAATTCAGTGTCTCTTTTTGTCTTTCCATCAGTTTTACAATTACGTTGACCTCAAAAACAAATCAGTTCAACCAAAAATAAACATTTTGTCATTTACTCATGCCCATGTCATTCCAAAGCTGTATAAGTTACAAGAAAATGCTGGTAATCAAAAGTTCAAGTTGAGGGTCCCCATTGAGTTCCATAGTATTTATTTTCACTACTTTGGAAGTCAGTGGTGACCAGCAACTGTATGGTTTTTCAAAATTCTTCAAAATATCTTTATAATCAAAATAATAATGAAACTTATACAGGTTTGGAATGATATGCGGGTGAGTAAATGATTTTTAGGTGAACTATTACTTTAATCGCCAAGTTCACCCCACAGTTTAAATTCTTTCATCAATTACTTACCTTCATGTTGTTCCAAATGCTAAAGGCTTTCATTCAACTTTGTAATGCAAATGAAGATATTTTTAATGAAACCTGTGAGTTCTATCCCTCTATCAAGTCAATGCAACCAGAACATTGACATTTAAAAATGTTTTTAAAGACATTGTAAACAGTCCATATGCATCAAGTTTAACCCATGTCTACTATAGAGACTTGATTACTTTATATAGTGGTCAGATACCATTTAGGCGGAATATTGAAATGTTAAGTAGTTCACCCAAAAATTATAATTGTCAGCTTGTATCTGTGCCCATGTCGTTCCAAGCTTATGGCCTCCTTTGTTTCTTTGAAAATAAAATGTTAATGTTTCAAGAATTTTTCACTTTTCCATACAGTTGTATAGGCGAGAGATTCAAGCTCTAAGGCATAAAAGTACAATAAAAGTAGTTCATATGCCTCATGCTCTATATTCCAAATCTTCTGAAACCACTGTTATCGGTTCATAAGGCATAAAGTTTAGAAACAGATTTGTTTCTTAAAGCCATCTTAAAGTGGGTGCTTTTATGTTAATGTTTTATTGTTTTTGAAGCTTGAAATCTTCAGTTCCTTGTTTTAATTAAAAAAGTGAAAGTTTTTAACAACATGAGGGTGAGCAAATTATGACCTTTTTTTTTAAGTTTATGCCACAGAATTTTAGCACACAGAATTGAAACACTTTTCATTTTAAGTTTACATGTTATGATATACAAGCTTATTAAATATTTTGTAACCACTAAGAGCGTAGTGCTTTCAGCTAAATTTTTTACCATGTGTAAATTCATTCTGTTTAATTCCACATTTGCCTTGAAATCGGGACAGAAAATTCAGATACAGTCTGCATATTCCATCAGGTCCTACATATAAGCGAAATATCTTCATTCACCTGATTTGTTTTTTTCTTTTCTTTTTTTTCTTACAGCAGAAGAAAGCTAAACCAGCAAAAGACGTCAAGCAAGAGAAACCAGGGGCTTCTGGGAAGGGTAAAGGCAGGGGTAAAGGAAAGGCCATGAAGTGAGATAAACAGAAAGGAACGAGACAGTTCTCTCTGTTTTCACAAAGATGTGAGTTGCTGAATGACATCAGCTCTATAAACAGAACTTTTTTGTCTGCGAGTCATACTTGTGCACTTCCTGAAAGCCATCACTCAGCTTAAGCTGCTTTCAGCAAAGCAGATACTGCAGGGACCAGGAGCTGGGGGTGGACCACACATTTACACAGAAGTTATTATATAGTTCACAATTCATCAATATATACACATGCATCATACTGTTAACACATGGGGCTGAAGCTATATTCATCTCAAAGGTAAATAGAATTAAGGGCGCTTAATATCACTGTACTCGTGTAACCCTCATGACAAAGTGCACAAGCATTTTAATATATTAACTTCAGCTTTTCACATTTAAACACACATACTCTCTTCTACATGGATACCAGCTGTACTTGCTGCATGTCAATTAGCGACCACACATCGTGTAAATATGGATCTGCCATATTAGAATTTTTCCCTTTGTTACTTTGAATACTAGCAGATAAATATATATAACTAACCCCTTTCTTAGTGTTTTCTATGGCAGTACTTTTGGATTGGTAGTGTCTGATGTTAACCTGAAGATTATTCTGTAAATGACTGAATGCGATTCAAAAATTAAAATGAGAATTATGTTGTAGAGATGTATTGTGTTTGCTTGTCATAATTATCTCCATGGCTCAGTCTGCTTGATGATGCAAATGAGAAGTGTTGATCAGATGGTAAAAACAGCTCAACTGTACTATAATTGCTGTTTTATATCTGGTAGTCTAACAAAGAATTTAATACACAATTATTTGCTGCAATAAAATAATTTATTTTGTATACAGATAAATTTACAGTAGAAAAAGACATCTATGAGCTGATTTTAAAGATCAGTGAAGCGCTGACTTACATGGAATACATCTGACAACATAAACAGACAATATTTATACAGCTATAATTGTTCATTATTAAGATACAGTTAGAAAATATTCCTATATATTAGTCTTGTTTAAAATAGTTTTTTTGCATGATTTGACAACCTAAATGTGTAACTGAACCAACCACACTTATGAATAACTATGCATAATGTAAGCTCTAAACACTATGCCAGTGATATGTTTACAGGCTGAAAAGTGGACAATGGTATTTCGAAGCAATACAGTACAAAAAAAAAGCTGATATGTGTTAAAGAATCACAGTTTAGCACAAAGGCTCTTAACCATTTCATTTCATGAAGCTTGAAATTAATTGTGGATAATTTACATACACAGGTGCAACTCAGTAAAGTAGAATGTTGTGGAAAAGTTCTTTTATTTCAGTAATTCAACTCTAATTGTGAAACTCATGTATTAAATTCAGTGCACACAGACTGAAGTAGTTTTTAGTCTTTGGTTCTTTTGATTGTGATGATTTTGGCTCACATTCAACAAAAACCCACCAATTCACTATTTCAACAAATTAGAATATGGTAGAATACTCAAAACACCTGCAAATGTTTTCCTGAGCCTTCAAAATGGTCTCTCAGTTTGGTTCACTAGGCTACATAATCATGGGGAAGACTGCTGATCTGACAGTTGTTCAGAAGACAATCATTGACACCCTTCACAAGGAGGGTTAGCCACAAACATTCATTGCCAAAAAAGCTGGCTGTACACAGAGTGCTGTATCCAAGCATGTTAACAGAAAGTTGAGTGGAAGGAAAAAGTGTTGAAGGAAAAAAATGCACAACCAACCGAGAGAACCGCAGCCATATGAGGATTGTCAAGCAAAATCGATTCAAGAATTTCACAAGGAATGGACTGAGGCTGGGGTCAAGGCATCAAGAGCCACCACACAACTGGCTACAGTTGTCGTATTCCTCTTGTTAAGCTACTCCTTAACCACAGTCAACGTCAGAGGTCTCTTTCCTGGGCTAAGGAGAAGAACTGGACTGTTTTCCAGTGGTCCAACGTCCTCTTTTCAGATGAGAGCAAGTTTTGTATTTCATTTGTAAACCAAGGTCCTAGAGTCTGGAGGAAGGGTGGAGAAGCTAATAGCCCAAGTTGCTTGAAGTTCAGTGTTAAGTTTCCACAATCTGTGATGATTTGGTGTGCAATGTCATCTGCTGGTGTTGGTCCATTTTGTTTTTTGAAAACCTTTCAGCAAACGCACCGAGACCTGAACCCCAGAGAGAATCTATGGGGTATTGTCAAGAGGAAAAAGAGAAACAATAGATCCAAAAATGCAGTTGAGCTGAAGGCCACTGTCAGGGGGAACCTGACTGCCCTGCCGGAACGTCTGCAGCTGGCTACACAATGGACGCGTGGGCGAATTGGCGGGTCGTGTGTCTGGCGACTCTTTCCGTGGAGGACATTGAAGACATCTACCTATTCGGAACCATGATAACAGGTCTTCTGCTGATTGGATTAGGCTTTGCCCTGGGTTATCGGAAAATTAAGAAGACGGGAACAGCCGTCCAAAGCCTCACAAGGCTGCCCGTCATGACTGAAGTAGTGGGCAGAGCGGTCAGCATTGAGACTGAGACTATTAACCGCAATATGGATAACATCATGAAGAAGCTTACGGATTTGGAAAAGAAATTGGAGAATTTGGAGACCAATGGACAATGAAAAATCATAGTGACCGTGAAAAGAAATGCGGCTAATAGACCAAACAACTGGTATCTTATCTTCTTTTGGCTTTCTTTACCAGCCTTGGCTGGATGACAAAAATCTCCCAGGCGAGCAGGGCAGCTTGACTTCTCTTGCATTCCTCCACCCTCTCCCACAGACACCTGCTGATTGTTGACTCTATCTAGGACCTGACCAAGGACGTCTCCATGGCAACTTGCTGTGACGCTGTAAAATCTGCGGACTGAGGCATCTAGAGAGACTCTCCAGGCCTACAAATACACAAACTCTTACACATATACAGATATGCATTCACCCTCCCAACCCCCATCGACCCGCCTTCGCCGCTTTGTTCCGCCAGTCTGGCAGGCGGGTCTGTGACTAGCGCTTTCAAGCTGCTGGGACCGGATGGCTGTTTGCCTGCGCTGGATTACCTCAACCACCCCAAGTTCCGTACCCAGTTGCAAAGTCGTGTGTCTATGGTGTATTGATTATGTGCTTTTTTGTGCTGAGGTGTTTTTCCTGTTCTCATACTGTGCTCCCATAAGGAGCATAGTCTGGGTGTTGTTTTTTTTTTCTCCTCACTTACCTAATGTTATGCTGTACTTATGTCTTCCTGTCCTGTCTACCCCACTGTCATATTGTAGGTATGTATGGACAGGTTGACGGCTAATTTCGCTGGTACTTGTGACTAGTGGCAATAAAGGGCTACTACTACTACTACTACTACAAAGAAACCTGGGCTTCCATACCACCTCAGCAGTGCCACAAACTGATCACCTCCATGCCACGCCGAATTGAGGCAGTAATTAAAGCAAAAGGAGCCCCTATCAAGTATTGAGTACATGTACAGTAAATTAACATACTTTCCAGAAGGCCTACACTCTTATGAAGTATTCAAATTTTTTGAGATAGTGAATTGGTGGTTTCTTGTTAAATGTGAGCCAAAATCATCACAATTAAAAGAACCAAAGAGTTAAAGGGATAGTTCACCCAAAAATCAAAATTATGTCATTACTGGTTCAAGAAAAAACAGTTGCATTGAATGATTCGTTCGCGATCCGGATATCACCAAACTGCTTTGTTTTGAACTCTCTCACAACAGACATGGAACGAAGACATTGCTGAATAAAGTCGTACTTTTTTGCTATTTTTGGACTGAAATGTATTTTCGATGCTTCAAAATATTCTAACTGATTCTCTGATGTCACATGGACTACTTTGATGATGTTTTTCTTACCTTTCTGGACACTGTACACACAGTTTCAATGGAGGGACTGAAAGCTCTCGGAGTAAATCTAAAATATCTTAAACTGTCTTCTGAAGATAAATGGAGGTCTCACGGGTTTGGAACGACATGAGAGTGAGTTATTAATGACATAATTTTGATTTTTTTGGGTGAACTATCCCTTTAAACTACTTCAGTCTGTGTGCACTGAATTTATTTAATACACGAGTTTAAAAATTTGAGTTGAATTACTGAAATAAATGAACTTTTCCATGACATTCTAATTTATTGAGATGCACCTGTATATATGTGTGTGTGTGCTGTCAAATTGATTAATCACAACCGAAATAAGTGCGTTTATATTATATAGTTGAGTACTGCGCATATGTATATAATTGATATTATACATAAATATATATTTCTTAAATATATACATGTATATGTGTGTGTGTGTGTGTGTGTGTGTATGTGTATTGATATACATGCAAACATATACACCGTGCACACATTATGTAAACAAAAACATTTATTTTGGATGTGATTTATCGATTTGAAAGCACTAAATATATATATATATATATATATATATATATATATATATATATATATATATATATATATATATATTAGTGCTGTCAAATCGATTAATATATAATTACTTAATTTTAATTTTTAAAAATATATATATATATATATATTTTTTTAGAACTACTGGTTTAGCACTAGTCTCTATTGGCTTCTCCCTCTTTACACACGTTGTCTGAGATATTTTTGCAATTATTATACAATACTACCTTTTTTTTTTTTTGAGAAATACAGCTTCTAGAAACTCTATCTGTAATCTAACAATCAGTAGTAATACATCAGCTCCTTGAGGTCTATGTGAAACATCTTGACAGGACAGTAACATTATCAGCATGTTGGTAGTCGTTTTGAGAGTACTTGTAGAGTAACTGTCCCGCTGGTTTGTCTAAGGAGCTCGACAGCTTCAGAATGAGTGACACCCTCCAGACTCTGTCCATTTACTGTCAGTAGCTGATCACCGCGACGCAGACGCCCGTCCTCCACCGCAGCTCCCTGTGGAAACAGAGCACTGTCACATTCACTTCACGCTCAAATACACAAATAACATTCCTTTCTCAGTCAGATGACTGCATGCCAGAGGTGGAGTGTATACATGCCACGATACATGCAAACTGAACGTGTGTTTGGACATGTATTGATCTCTTTGGCGCACTGCAGTCGAGATTTACTCAACCTTTTTTAGTTTAAGACTCTTTCTTGTGTACCTTGGGAAATATGTTCTTGACATAGATGGGCAAGTCACCATGGGAACTGCCAAATCCTCCTACAATACTGAAGCCAAGCCCAGCAGAGCCACGCACAAGAGTGATAGTCTGGAACTGAGGAGGACTTAAACACACACAAAAGACAAATAGATTTTAACCCATTTTCTTCCCAGACACACTTTTGGCAAACAAGGCAACAACTAATCTCTCAGTACACTTAGAAAAAAAAAAAAAAGCAAGCATTACAGTTCTATTGTAGAGGGTGTCTGAATAGTCTGGGTGCCCTGGAGGTGAAGTCCTTTATCAGAGCTTTAGTGTGTGGAATTCTGCTGACTCTAATGCCTCTACAAAACTGCACACACAAACTGGCTCTAAAATATCCACAAGCAGGCATTTCAGTAAAAATTCACAGTTAAATATATATTTTATGGACCCACTGAAGGCAGCATTGGGATAAACGAATAATAAATCTTAAACGAAAGCCTAAATTAGGACCATCCTCAGCAGACCAGGAACATACTTGACTAAAGTCCTGCATGACGTAACCTATTAGTTCCCAGCCATTAAACTTTTGTCCTGGACCTATGTATTTTAGTGACAAAACATTTAAGATATTTCATGATATTAAATACCTCTGGTGACTGTGGGTATTGTAATTCTCTGAGAGTCCAAGTGAGGAGTGAACTAAAGATGACCGATCTTTACTAGCTCCATCTGCATCTGATCCACTTGGCATCACCTTTAATCAAACACACAGGGTGTGACATTCATGGAAAGATGAGCTCTGAACATTTGATTAGGTTTGGAATCTGAAATGATGTGATATATGTCTGAAGATACACACCTGCAGTGTGACGGCTCCACTGCTGTTTCTCAGGAGAGTACTTGCCTCAGTCACTGAGAGGCGTTCAGTTGATGTACCATTAATGCTGATGACCCTGGCACCCAGCTGAAAATTCAATTCAGACTTGATTATTTTTGAGGGTCGTGGGAAGCAATTCCCATGAATGGAGTATTCATTTTTGTGTCCTGTGAGTGACATTCACATTCTTTGTAGTAGGAACTAGATATGTTAGATAAACTAGTATCTAAAAAAATTAATAAAAAATGTAATCTACTAGGAAATTTTCTGTATACATTAAAATGGTAATTCTGGCCTATTCAACCTTGCATCTTGGCTTTATACAAAAATATAAAATCATTAAACATCATCAATTCGACACATTTTCCCAAAATTATTTGTAGTTAATTGCAGTAAAATAATAATGATTATATATATTTTATTTTTTACAAATTTTACATACATTTCAGTGTTCACAGATTGGCTTTGCTCAATCATTCAACCCTATAATCCAAATCACTGTAAAAAATAAAATAAAAATTATATATATATAAAATTTTGTATTGTAATTTAGTGGAAATATAGCTCTATAAATAACTATAAAACAGTCTTTATGTAGATAGCTTCTACTGAGTGACAGTTCCATTAAGAATAAATATATTGAAAATGTTATATACACTACTGTTCAAAGGTTTGGCATCAGTTACATTATTTATTTAAGTCTCTTATGTTCACCAAAAGCAAAAATAAAGTAAAAACAGTAATATTGTAAAATAAATATTCTAAATGTGTAAAAACTGTAACTTTTCTATTCAAATATATTTTCTAATATAATTTTTTCAGGATTCTTTGATGCACAAAATGTCAAAAGAACAATATAAAAAAAAGAGAAAATCTTAAGTAACATAATAAATGTTTTTACTGTCATTTATCAAGTTATCATTTCTTTCAGAAATTAAAAATTGACCCCAACATTCTGAATGGTAGAGTACATACAGTTTGGTATACATTGTGAGGTTTACAATGATCAACAGTTTTTTTCTATTTATTTTAGACATTTCTGCCTTTATCGGGGCAGAACAGTATAGAGAAAGGCCTGAAAGCCATGTGGAAACGAAAACTGGGAAAGGACCACGAGTCGGGACTCAAACTTTGGTCCACAAAGCTACTGACTCCAATATAAATATTTTCTAAACATAATGAAAAAGGTGTCAAATAAAGGCTGTTTTAGGGTCACCTGCAGAAGTCCTGCGTGTGCTGCAGGTGTGGTCAGGTCCAGGCTGGAGATATAAATCACTGGATCTCCCGGTGTGCCTCTCGATCTCAACTCCACAGACTCACATTCATGCTGGGACAGAATCACACCAACTTTACAGTTACTGCAGAAACATGGCTTACATTACTGCATATAACAACATACCCACCTTCTGAACGGTGACAGTTCTGATGTCCACATTTCCATCCACAGCTGTGCAAAAACATGACGACAGTGACTCACTGATGAATAGAGCTGAATATTGAATAGTGAATAATTGTGTGATGTGACAGACCCTTACAATCATCTGTGCTGAGAGAGGAGAGAAGAGGGACATCCAACTCGCCCACCTGCCATAACACAGACACTTTATAGACTGTGCCCCGTCTAGATCTACACAAGTTGTGTTTGTGTGCTGGAAATATGTGTATAGTAAGAGTATATCTTTATCATACAGTACCATAAAAAAGCTTAGGGTTGGTAAGTTTTTTTAAAGAATTACAGTAAACAGTATATTGTACAATATAATTACACTTTAAAACAACCCTTAACTATGTTAGAACATATTTTAAAGTGTAATTTATTTCTGTGATGGCAAAGCTGAATTTTCAGCATAATTTCTCCAGTCTTCAGTGTCACATGATCTGTCAGAAATCATTCTAATATACTGATTTGGCGTTTGAAAAACATATCACATCATCATCAATGTTAAAACATTTGAGCTGCTTTCATTTTTGTGGATTTTTTTTTTCTCCAGGATTCTAAAAATAGAAAGAAATCTTTTGTAACAATATACATTTATTTACTGTTTATTTGAATGTATTTGTTTATTTGGATTTAATATATTGTATAAAATATTAATCTCCCAGTTAAAATACAAAAATACAAAAATAAATAAAATAGAAATCCTATTTATAATTTCAAAACTTTCCCATGTGCTTTTCATTAACTTCTAACATTACAAACTGTCTATTTATGAAAGGTATTATATTAAGAGGTATTTCAGGTATTTTCTTCAGAATGTTTTAATCAAACATTTTATTGAATTGGTCTTCCTTTTCAGTCGAACTTTATTTTAAGGTCCAGTTCTTGCTATTAACAAACCATTAACTACAACTTTTTCCTTAATAAACTCATAATTTGTTGCTCATTAATAGTTAGTAAGTTTAGGTTTTGGGTAGGATTAGGGGTGTAGAATATGGTCATGCAGAATATGTGTAAGCACTAAAAAACAGCCAATATGTTAATAACAGGCATGCTAATAAGCAACTAGTTAATAGTGAGAATTGGTCCCTACACCAGAGTAACCATTATTTGAACTGGTGTCACTCCAAAGAATTCCACGTAAATTAATAAAATTACAAAATATGGTTAAACATATAAACTTTAAATGATACCCTTGTGTCAGTCACTGAGCAATGGCTAACCTTGGCTTGTTATTTCCTTTAACATTCTGTTAATTTTCTTGTCAACAAGAGCTTATTTTGAACCCTTTATAAAAAGAATTTCCTTGCTTGAATCATAACACATACATATTTATTGATTTGGATCTCAAAGTTCAAAAGGAACTGCATAACAGGAATGATCTAGTTGTACTAAAAGTGTTTACCTGATCTCCATATGAGTAGTGTGTGGAAGCTTTAAAACGTGCCACCTCCAACAGCACAGGCCCACTACAGCTCTACAACACACACACACACACACACACACACACACACACACACACACACACACACACACACACACACACACACACACACACACACACACACGTAGAGGATCATAATTAGCCCTATTATGATTAAGAATTAAATGCATTAATTACTATATTCCTAAATGAAGTGTTTTTGAGCGCACCTGCAGTAGCGCGCTTGCATAGTCCTGTGACGCAGCTCGGATGTCCTCTCCATTCACAGACAAAATCTGGTCACCTAGCAACAGTCTTCCATCCAAGTCTGCAGCCCCTCCCCTGGTAATCTCAGACACAAAGATTCCAGTGTCATTCCTGCAAGACACGCAGCCAAATATGAATTCAGATGAATCACTGTGCAGTTCTGTAATGTAATTAGATCCCTTTAGAATAACCCACCTTTTCCCCACAATGCGAAGCCCCAGTCCCCGTCCTGTTTTGAGATTCAGTTCGACACTGAAGAGGTCCCACATGTCTTCGGGTGTGTGGTTTTGGAGGGTGTGTGTGGAGTGGTTCTCTGGCACAGGGTCTCTGTAGATACACAATCGCACCCACTGCGGACTCAAGCGCAGGACGCTCAAGGCCTCCTCATGAGTGGCCATTCTCAGATCAATGCTGTTCACCTGGAGGAGATAACAATAATCACACTTGGGGGCCATTCAGAGAACCTTGGATAGGAAAAGATTACATTTTCCCTATTTGAATATTCAGTTCAGAATGCACTGTACACTGAGTTCAAATAATGATTGTTACTCTATGATTGGCTCAATGGAAGGTCTTTATGAAGAGATCAATAAACTACACTCTGTCCAACGTTAATGGTGAATGCTAGAGTTCTGTACCTCCAGTATATGATCTCCTGCCCACAACCGACCATCTCTGTGTGCCGCACCATCCTTATTCACTTCATGAATCACTATTGCTCCCTGACAAAGAAATGTAGTTAAAGCATTTAAGAGAAAAGTTGAATTGAAAATTTGACAGTCATTCTTTAACGACACCATACACTGAAACTGACATCAACCTAAAAATAGTGCAGTATTTTTTTTAATAACTTTTCTTGCCTTTTAAACGTTTCAAAATCCAAAAGCTTTGTTTATTTCCACATGAGAAAAAAGCCCCAGGGAAATACAGAATATAGTTTGAAGTCCCATTTTGATTTCTGGTGATTGCAACATGTTACTTCTATATTTATTTTTAATTTAAAGGAATATTTTATAAGCTTATCAAGAGCATTTCTGGCCTTCTGTCGAATGCCACATGAAAAAATTATTTAGACGCATTCCTCAGTTCATAAAAATAAGCTAACCCAGGATGATTTAGACAACTTTACAGATCAAATAATAAGCATTTTTCAAAAAATAATCCCATATATATATATATATATATATATATATATATATATAAAAAACTTTATATTTCTGGTTTTAAAACCCTTCTGTCAACATACCTTATCCATTTATGAGAGGTACATTGAAGTTATTTCCTGAACGCATCCCACTATTTAAAGGGTTAGTTCACCCAAAAATCTGCGCTTACAACAGTCCCGGAAGAGAATCAAATGCTGAATAAACGATGATGTTTTTCTTACCTTTCTGGACATGGACAGTATACCGTACACACAGTTTCAATGGAGGGACTGAGAGCTCTCGGACTGAATCTAAAATATCTTAAACTGTGTTCAGAAGATAAACGGAGGTCTCACGGGTTTGGAACGACATGAGGGTAAGTTATTAATGTAAAGTTGTATTTGACCTGTGTTACGTTCCACGTGGACTTGTGTTTCTCTTTGTCTTTGTGTGTGTGTGTTCATTACTTTCAGGTGGTGTTCATTGGTTGGTCGGCAGGTGTGTCGTTACTATCACACACGTCGTAGAAGCTGGTGGACCAATCCGATGGCGCGCTGCCGGGTTTAAAAGGCCCATTCACAAGAAGCACGTTTAAGTTATGCCTAGTCTCTTTGGTGTGAGTAATACTCCTTTGTGTTTGTTAACTCTGACGTTGTATTTGCTTGTGCGTGTAACATAATCTGTTTAGCGCATTTAATGTGTTGCTACTGAGTTTATTCTGCAGATTGTGGAATGTACAGCGTGAACCAACGGTAGGCAGTTTGTTGGTATTGTTAGCTAGGCGGAGAGTGATCGCCACTGTTGAATTTATGTTTGTTAGTTAGAATAGTTTATCTAAGGCGGCGAATCCGCTGAAGATTTCGGGGTTTATTTCTACATTTTACTTTGCTAGTTAGTTTAGAGGTTGGGTAAACTAGCTATGGTATTTATTTTGATTGTTTAATTAATTTGGCGACACTCTTGTATTCTATTCTTTATTAATATTTTCACCTTTTATATTGTTTGTTTTGGTCCTGGTAACTGCATCCACTAAAGATTAAACGTCTTGTATTATTGAAGTCTGGTCTTTCTGGTTGTTTTTTTCTGCTTGCTTTCATAGCAACAGTAAGTCACGCAAGTGTTGCGCAATCATCCCGTTTAACATCTTTGAACACGTAACACCTGTAATAATTCTTAGAAGAGTAGTTCACATAAAAAGTCTGTTCTGTTCTGTCTGTCTGTTCTCCATTCAAAGGTATTGCATGTCTTCACAAGCTACTTTTACAGATAATTCCTACAGCTCAAACACTAAAGCGTCATGGGTTTAATCCCCAGGCAATGCATTAACTGATAAAAGGATATCTTGAATGCAATGTATGTCGCTTTGCTTTGGAATGCATAAATGCTTTGTCTTTTTTTTTTACAATTCACCTTTCATTTCTGGCTGTCTATTAATACTACAGATAACATTGCTGTGGTATTTTGATATTCAGATTTGCACTGAAGATGCTCTTTCAACACCGTGAAGTCTTATATGCTTGGTTTCATTTATGATTTCTCACCAGTACTGTATTGCAGCCTCCTACTATGCTGAGGCCGAGCCCTGTGGTTCCCTTGCAGATATCAATGGTATTTATACAGCCAGGTATGATGGGACATGTTAGGGGGTCAGAGCTCACAGAACACTGGGTAAAGTAAGAAATGCCGTGAGGCCCCGTGCAAGTGCTCTGATTGGCCGTGGAGCCGCAGCGAATGCTCTCATCAGCTGATGAAATGCCAGATGACGCAGGAGTACAGTGGCTGGGGGACATGTGACTGGCAGGATGACAGGAGGGCTTAAGATTGGATGTGGCATTGATTGGAGCAGGAATACCAATGTCGAGGCTCTCTGAGGAGCGAGACTTCAGTTTATCGTCTGTGCTGACCCTTCCATCCTATCGACAAACAGAAACATGAGAATAAAGGGAATAAGAATGAAGCAGGCAGATATTTTGTGCCGTATTTTTGTCTAACATTTGATTTGACTGATTTACCTGTGACAAGGCTAAATGTTGACGTTCTCTGATGCTATTAATAAGTATGGCAGGAGATACAACAGGACAGTTGTCCATCTAAACAGATAAAACTGTTATTAGATAACACAAGTGACAGAGACGTCCAGTAAAAAATAAAGAATAGATAAATTATTTGTAAAAACTATAATGTACATATTGTAACAAACTTGGGTGTGTGTGTGTGTGTCCATTGCCTCCTTTACTGGTCCTGTAGTCATTTTTTTCTGTACAGCTTTATTCCTGATGAGAAAATGATATATGTGCATTAAAATAAATAACATACTAAGTCTGAGAGGTTTATGAAAAGGCTTCTAGTTTGATTTCAAGTTTCATACAGTATTCATGCGCATATACAGTGTGTTTGAGTTGGCATAGACCTAAAAATAGTGCAGAATATATTCCTTTGTTTTAAATATTTAAAAACCAAAAGTCTTTCTTATTTCTGCTTGTTTCAAATCACAAAAATAAATCTACTATACTATATTAATGTATAAAGAGTATATTAAAATGCATATAGAAGAGAGAGAGCTTGTGTCAATCTGAATTCCCATGAAAATGTCTCACCTTGTGAGCAGAATCCTGACTTTAGCTTGAGCACTGTTGATGATTGCTGTTGCATTCTGGTGGCTGCGTCCATACAGCACTTGTCCATTTATCTTCCAAATACACACATAAACATGCTGAAGATTAACCCTTGACCTTAGATAAGACACATACTTCACTGCAGTCTTTTAGTTATACTGGGGAGACGTGGCAATTATATCATTTTTATTTGTCTAATGCAAATCTACATACCATCTTTTGATATTACTTTGTGTCTCAAAGAATAGGCTAACATTAAAAAAGTAATACAAATTCCTTGTATTTCTTGTTATTAATACTGAATTATATTACTTCTAATATCTTTCACTCCTAAATGGAACTTATAAAGTGTATTTGTGTGTATTTAATAATAATGATGTGTATTTAATTTGATAAAGCATTTAATGCATTGAATATATTTGATAATTATAGGAAAATTATTAGAGTTGTCTAAAATAATATGAATCATTTTCACTATATATGTATTACTCAATATTTCTCTAATATATATTTAAATATTAGCCAATGAGCACAACATTTAAACTAAGCAGTTTAATTATTTTTTAAAATAATATATATAAAATGAAATTATGTTGTTACAAACACATTTCGCATGGTAACTACCAGTGACAGTATAAGCATTTGTCATTTGTGGTAACTTTTAAACAATAATCTACAGAGAAAAGTCATCAAACTTTAGATACCAGAATAAAAATATTGACTACACCCCCCACCTAAAAAAAAATCAGTATTTATTGAAATGACCATAATTCACCTGTTTTTGTATTTCATCAGAAACTGAATGGTTACTTAATTAAAAACAATATAGACAGCATAATGGCTTGATTGCACAAATCAAAATGTTTCTGTTGGCCAGTCAAGAGTTCAGGGGGTCGTTCTCACCTCCAGTAGTTCATCTCCCACTCTGACCCGACCATCTGCCGCAGCCGCCCCGTCTGGTTTGATCTCTGACACATACACACTCATTCTACCACAAGCTCCATCTCTGTTTCCTGACAAACACAGTCCAAGTCCAGAGCTGTGTGAGCCACAGTCCAGATCAAACATGTGCAGCTCTCCAGGCAGACTGCCATACCTCTGCTGCATGCGGCCTGCTTACACACACACATAAACATGCAAAAACATCCAGATAAAACAATATAGACACATTAGCAGACACACTAATAGAGGCACTGACGTGTATTCAGAACTAATGATTTTGGATCCTCTAAGCTTGGTATGTATATTAAGTATGTTTTATTAAATAAATATGTTTGATGTCTTTTCCTTGTTGGGAATGATTCACTGCTCCACACAGTGTAGGTGATTTCAGGTTGGACTGTCTTTAGGGGACATTTGGCCCCCTTTATGTAGGTGAAACCTGAGCTACACACAGACACAGTCAAACATACTCCAGTAAGAGGCCTGCTGCTGCTCGCTGTGATGATGTGCAGCCTCTTCTGGCAGGGGTGGTCTCTCTGGAACACTCTGCACTCCATCTGTTTCTGTTTCGACTTGCCTAGAGGGCAGTTTCAGGAGGGGGGGAGCTAAATGTGGAGCCTTCCCCAAATTCCAGTCTTCTGTACGCTACAACAGCACCATCAAAAAGTGATTATATTCTTCAGAAAACACATTATTACATTTTTATCTCTTTCATTGCATTTTTACTGCTCAGCCTCAGCAGTACTTTACAACATGGTTGAGGCAAATCTGACAAAAGTAAGTGTGCATAATTGTATTAAATGTGCAGCTTGCAGTATTTTTTTTTTAAAATCATATAGTAAGTACATGCAGTTCATTAATACCACTCAGTACTTAAATGTATAATTACACTGTAACAAGAAGACCTTAAAATAATTTGTATCCCTTTGTTTCTTAATAAACTTTGTAATAATGTCAAATTAAAAAGGTTTTATTATATCTTATGTGGGGCTTTAAAAAAGAAGTAGGCTATCTTATTTTGGTGTTGACTATCATACTATGCACATGTGAGGTACTTTATTATAATTTTAACTGGTGCGTTATTCAATATTACATTCAACGTTAATGCATTTAATGAACTGCAACTGCAACTTTATTATTACAAATGTGTAATTACAAATATATTTAAATGCACGACTTACAAGTTTCAATAGAAATATAATTAAAGTTTCAAAGCACTGTTTCAGTTTATCATTAACAGTTGGCAGTATTTTTTTAAGCCCTGTTTTTAAAGGTATAATTATGAGTACCTACACAAGGTTTAGTATTAAGTTTGTATATGGAACCTATAATATGTTATTTATATACATATGTATTGGATTATTACTATGCAAACATCACAGACCTTAAAGGGGGTGGGACTGAAGGGGTAGGTTGGGGAGAGATTACTCGGGATCTCGGGTTCCTAAAGATGAGATAAGCATATACATGAAATACCTAAAAGGCTCTAATGATAGACACCATAGTATAGGCAAAAACACACCTGGTGATTTGGAGAATTTGGTTTTGACACACTTTCATCCTCAGAGCAGTTGTCTGGAGCTGAAAACTGGACATAGAGAGGCAATAAAGGTTAGGTTTTCGAGTATATTCTAGCACTGAATATGAGTATTTGTAAAGTGATTATGTGTGTGCATGTGTACAGTATCTGTGCTGTACCGGAGGACTCTGTACCAGTAGTTCTACTTTGTCTCCTGCTCTACGGATCGCCT